>NW_020328545.1:0-27438 GCF_001858045.2 Oreochromis niloticus
ATCCAGTAACCACCATGCGAATGTTTGATAAGCGTGTTGAGGCTTTGTTCAGAGATTTGCTTTTTTCTCCTGCACAGCCCCTTGGTGAAATCATTGATTACTTTTACAGAGTTGAGTTCCAGCACAGAGGTAGTCCGCATATACACATGTTGCTGTGGATTCGAGAAAAGGTAGAAGTAGATGTGGATGATGACCAAACTGTCTGTGACTTTGTGGACAGATACATCTCAGCTCAACTCCTGATCCAGAAAAACAGCCTGAACTGCACAAAAAAGTGCTGAACTACAAAAGCACAGCAAAAACCACACAAAAACATGCTTTAAGAGTGTGAACTCTGGTTGTAGATTTGGGTTTCCAAAACCACCAGCCACAAGAACAATGATTGTGAGACAGGATGAGGATTCAGACACTGAAGCTGCAAAAGCCAAACTCAGACCTTTGTTGAACCTGCTGAAGGAACCTGAAGCTGCTTCTCACCATAGAGCAGATTCTGTCACGATGCAACTTGACAATGAATGAGTATGAGCAATGCCTCCAAGACATAAACAAGAAAACAGCTCTTATTCTGAAACGTGACCCAAAGGACTGTTGGATCAACAATTACAACCCAGACCTGCTTGAAGCCTGGAACTCTAATTTAGATGTCTCGTTAATATTGAATGCCTATTCATGTATAGAATACCTCTGTAAATATATAACGAAGAAAGAATCTGGCCTCTCTGAATACCTGAAGACAGTTATTGACAACTCTGATAAGACACGGTCAATGAATGTGATGAAATGAGAGCTGTGATGCAGGCTTATTCAAAAAAGAGAGAAATCAGCGCACAGGAGTGTGTGACTCGAGTCTGTGGCCTAAAAATGAAAAAATGTTCCCGCAGTGTTGTATTTGTACCAACAGATGATAACCCAGTAAAAATGAGTCGCCCGATGAGCTACCTGGAATCCACAACACATGACAGTTGTAATATTTGGATGACAAGTTTGAGTGATAAATACAAATGCAGACCTGAGACACCAGAATATGAGGAAATGTCCTGGCTGATTTTGCTGCCTGTGCCGGTTGGTGAGTGGTCCAAATGAAGGAAAAGATGTGCTTCCTCTTCTAAACCAGCTTGGATTTGTACAAAGGCGAAAGAATGATAAACCAGCTATAATCAGGTATTACCACTGTTCACAGGAAAAAGATCCTGAGCAATATTATGGTCGACTGTTGAGACTTTACCTTCCACACAGATCAGAGCAGGAACTGAAACCACAAGGGTTCCAAACCTATCAGTCCTTCTACAACTCAGGTTTTGTACGACTTCCATGTTCAGACCACAGTGAGTCTGTGAAAAGGGTTGTGAAGAGAAATAAAGACAAGTATGAGAAGAACTCTGAGGATATTGAGAGTGCACTGGAAGAGTTTGAACAAAATAGGGATGTTGTGATTGATGAATGGTGTAATCTTGCTCCTGAATCTGAAGTTGTGAGGTTGCAATGTGATGAGAATCTTCCTGAGAGACATTCTGATGATGAGAACGAACAGGAAATGTCCCGACTACAGTCGTCAGTCTGATGCTGTAACAGAGATCAGAGCCATCAGAGAACAACCTGCAGTCGATCCAGCTGTGGTACGTGTAATGTATCAGAATCTGAACCAGAAGCAGGCCTGCGTGTTCTATGCTATAAGAGACTGGTGTATTCAGCGAGTTTGTGGTTTGAACCCAGATCCATTTTTCTTCTATATCAACGGTGGTGCAGGAACTGGAAAGTCACATCTGATTAAATGTATTCACTCTGAAGCATCAAAGATCCTGAGCAGACTGCCTGCTAATGCAGAAGAAGCTGACATATCAAATCCAACTGTTTTACTGACGTCATTTACGGGACAGCAGCTTTTTCTATCAATGGCTCTACGTTACATTCTCTACTGAAACTACCCAGGAGTCTGAAACCACCCATTCAAGGACTTGGTAACCAACTGGATGAAGTCAGATCTGAGCTTATGAATGCTGAAATTATTGTTATTGATGAGATTTCAATGGTTTCAAAACCCCTTTTTGCTTATGTGGATGCAAGACTGAAACAAATCAAAGGCACTCAGAGACCTTTTGGTGGAATGTCAGTTTTAGCTGTTGGAGATTTTTACCAGCTGCCACCAGTGCGACAGTCTAAGCCTCTCTGTGTTTATGATCCAGAACAGATTGACCTATGGCAGGAACATTTTCAGATGATCACTCTAACCGAGATCATGCGTCAGAAAGATGATGTGGCCTTTGCAGAGATGCTGAACAGGATTAGAGTCAAAGAAAAGACAGATGAGCTTTCTCAGTGCGACAGAGATTTGTTGTCACAGGCTGTGACTGCACCAGAAGAATGTCCAATTGAGGTCTTACACATTTAGCCACCAACAAGAATGTTGAATCCCACAACACAGATACGCTCAAGAAGCTTCATTCAAACATTATATCATCAATGCAGACGATTTCCAGAAGGAATAACGTACAGGCAGAATGGCACGAAGAGACAAACCATTTACAGGTGGCGAAATGATTTACCCGACACCCTGAATGTTGCTGAAGGAGCTCGAGTGATGCTGACCAGAAACTTGGACACACTAAACGGTTTGGTCAATGGTGCTTTGGTATACTGATAAAGGTGGTGAGATCTGAAAATGATGGACACATAATAAACTGGGGCTCAGAATGGACAACCGGCAGCCTATGAGACACAACGCAGTGCTAATGCAGCATCTGATGATCTTGTTTACATTGAGAGAGCAGAGGAGAGTCTGAAGTTTAAAGGAGCGGTACGCAGACAGTTTCCTGTAAAGCTCGCATTTGCCTGCACAATCCACAAAACCCAGGTCTTACAACACAGACAGCTGTAGTTTCAATGAAGAACATTTTTGAACCAGGTATGGCTTATGTTGCTCTCAGCAGGGTGACGTCTCTCAGTGGACTCTATTTGCAGGACTTGGATGAGAACAAGATTTATGCCAATCCCGAGGTAACTGCAGTGCTCCAAACCATGAGACAAGCCAGCGTTGAGGAAATGATGCCTCTTCTTCAGGTCAGAGAAACAGCCAGCAGACCTGACACTCTTACACTGATCCATCACAATACGGAGGGTTTGCCATCTCACATCAGTGACATCAAGAGTCATCATGAAATGTGTTTAGCAGATGTTTGTGTCTCACAGAGTCTCACCTCCAGGCTCCTTTGTTGCAGACAGTCTTCATTTGGACGGCTACACCATGTTCCAAACGCAACAGACATGTGTCCTACACAAACTTTCTCACATGGCCAGCAGAAGTGGTGGAGAGTTGTTGTGTATTTGAGGATCATTTTCAGTTCAGGTAAAACAGTATCTGCATAATGTCACTGATCTTGAGTTTTTAGTGTTGAAGGTTCAGGCTCCATTCCCTGCGCTCATTGCTGTTGTGTACAGACCTCCTGACTACAGTTTGACACCATTCATGCAAAACCTGGTAAGTCTTTTAGATTCACTTGAAATAATGGACTGTCACCCAATCATTGTGTGTGGAGATTTTAATGAGAACCAGTTACAGAGTGGAAGAAAACAGATTCTGGAGCAGTTTCAGTCTAGAGGGTATTCACAGCTGATCACTTCTGCCACTACAGACAAGAACACCCTGCTTGACCTCATTTTTGTTTCTCAGCCACAGCAAAGTCTCCATTCAGGTGTCCTGAGGACATATTACAGTTACCACAACCCTGTGTTTTTGTCCTGTCCTCCAGCCAATCATGAAGTTGTCTGGTGAGTTTTGAAACAATTACAGATCATGTTTGTTACAGAGTTTACTGATTGTAGAGCATGAAAAAGATTTTTCATTGAAAATCATATTTCTTCATATTGTCTTCCCTACTCTGTCTGTAAGAAGACCCTTTCTTATTGCAATGTTATTATCATTTCACAAATCATGGCTGTACTTCATGCAGAGCCGGAGATCTGCTTTCTGTTATCATGCACCTCAGATCTGAAATATGCTGCAAAAAGTATTAAACAGACATAATTTATTTTTTATTCTCATGTTTTAAATGACTAATCTACTAATGCATTTTTTCATGGATGTTATTGTCATTCCTTTTTTGATACTTTTTTTACTCTGCGTATGTAGCTCAACAAACGAGATCTTCCCTTCAAGGGCTTTCAATATGAAATAGTAAATAAATAAATCCCAGATAATGCAGGTATTTATTATGGTCACATGAATAAATACAGACAATTATATTTCTTGATTATAGTAATTTTGTAGAATCAAATGTTTTGGGATAATGAGGTTTTGCTTATCTGTTTTACAGGTAAAAAAAATGTTAAAAGTTTTAAACTATCTTTAGGCTACCAGAGATGTCTATAACAATACATTACGTAGAGAAAATTTTTGCAGCTTACAGAATATGTATAAAAATGATTTAGAAGTACATGGAAGTTTCTGCATCCATTTTCTGACTGGCCTTTATCCGGGTGGGTTTGGGTTTGGGTGGATAAAGGCCAAGTCAGAATTCTCTGAGCAGCTGGAAAAAGCTGCTATAAACAAAGACATCAGAAAGCAGGGGCTTTAGGTGTAGCCCCGCTTTCTGACGCACTAATTAGATTTAGTAACTGACACCCCATACCAGCATTACATAGACACTTGGGGGCTGAGATGGGTGGGTGGGAGGGTGGGTGGTGTTAAAAGCACTTTATGTTTTGTAGATGTATTTTTTCAGACAGGGCACACACAGTCCTGTCTCCTTTGTGGGAAAACCTTCAAACTTCACCATCCTCAGCTGAAACAACAACATCTTAACACCATCTTCATGAACTGCTGAGCCAAACCTGATCCATCAGTGCTGGACTGCACAGATAACTACATGCCACAAGGAGACTGCTGTTTTATGAACTGCCATACCAGTGTGTCTTCAATGGAGAAGATGACACACCCATCACCTGACCTCCTGCCTGATCTGGAGACCATCATCATGCTGCCACACTACACACCTCTGAGACCATCAATGATGACTCATACTGAGGAAACTGTATTTGCTGTCAGAAATGCTCAGTGATCCTCAGAGCAGAGAGAGGTATGATTCTTTATCTTTGATAAAAAATGTCATTGCTTTTAATTCATTTAATTAATTTAAATCCTGATTATTGCATAAAGAATTACACACTCAAATGATTATACTTGTTGACACTTTTGAGTTTTAATTCACATTATGGATTACAAATCTATGCTTTTTCTACTCTGTCTCTCTGTGCAGGTATTGCTGTCTTCTGAGTTCTTCAGTGTCCCAACTGAGACATTCAACCTCATCACAGAGCTCCTGTCTTTCCTCACCATCATGTGAGTGTGAGATGCTCTGGATTCTGGTTATGTGGCCTGCAGCACCTATAAGGTATTTCAACATTGTTCATTTTATAACTTATTTCTAGTTTTAGGCCTTAACACAAATAAAATGTTCCTTTTTCTGTATTTTTTAGAACAAGCTCGTACAGTGTGCCTGCATTCCAGCTTCTTAGACTCTACGCAAGTGGACAGAGTATCAGTGTTTGGCCACCCTTACAGACACCGACTTCTGTCAACTCACTGCTACTGATCAGGCACCTCACTCCAGGAAGACAGAGGGCTGCAGCCTGTCATCGTTTCCAGTGTGGCTTTGTATTCTTGGGTAGTATCAGATTTTTCCCACAATATTCAAAGGTACACTTATTTTAAGCTTAGTTATTAAATCAAAGTCTTCCCTTGTGTTAATTTTTTATTATATTTTTTTGTTTGTTTGTTGTTTTCTTTTAGATTTATATGCAGTGATCGGATGTGGTGGAGCTTTGTTAACTGTGTGGAAACATCTGTTTGTGATTATATTTACAATGAGGCTTTAAGGTGACAGTTTCCATGTAATTTCATCCTTTTACTAAGCAAAAACATGTTTGTAATTAACATATTTTTTTCAGTTTTGTCTTTTGGATTTATGGTTAACATTCCTCCGTGACAGCAAATACTAAATGGTCCAAGTAACAGCATATCATTGGTCAAAGGCAAAAAGGACCACATGTCACACTAGCAATGAATTTTTGACTGTGTTTGTGTCACCAGATTTAACAAACAATATCAGACATATGAAACTGAACTCTGGATTAATGTGCAGATGTTTTTTGTGTTTTTTTTAATTGTTGAATAATTATTTTGTAGGACAACCCAATCTATTTACCCAACAATGTAACTTGTTTGGGTAATAGTGGATTAATATATCTAAGTCTATAAGTATAGCAAGCTGATTCATACAAACACACAGCTCTAATCTTGAATTGTAGGATGTACAAAAATGATCATGTGATTATTATGGACATTTAAATAACTATATCTATTGAACCATTACACATATTCTTTATAGAAATTACACATCTCAAAATGTGAAAAAAGAAGTGTTTAAGTGAATAAATAATGTGTGTTTGTATGAATCCTGCCTTAGTATGGGGTGTCAGTAACTACATTAGTATAGAGTAGGTCTAACAGTGGTTTTCCACATCTGCTCTAATATATATAGATAATGGGTCAGACATATAAAGTCATTTTGAAAAGTTCATAAAGGTCACATCCATTATATTGTTCCTCTTTATCATTTTTATTAGGTCACACAGCTGACTTTTGTTTTGATCAGAGTAGAACCATAACATTCATGCTAATGGTTCTACTGTTTACAGTTACTTTATGATGGATTTCATCCTGGTCACAGCACTATGTGAAAAGCTGTTAGAGGTAAAGTTAACCCAATTAATACCTCATCATAAGTAACTCTCTAACGCAAAGCAGTGATTATTTTTCACTGTAATTTATTCCATAACAATGTTCTTTATTTGATCCCTGTTTCTTTAAATATGGACATCTATTTTTCAGCTGTGTGACTCTCCACACCAAATATATCACAATGTGGACTTCATTTCGACAGTATTTTGTAGATTGGTACCATGTTTATCATAAAATCAGGAAACTGTAAACTAATTGAAAAATGAAGCTTATGAAAATTTTAATGAGGCATTGGAACATGTTGTTTATCCTTGCCAAATGGTATTTACACAAAACTCCAGCAATCAGAGGATATATTTTTGTCTCTCACTTGCTGTTTATATATGTGTATATTTTTGCAGTTAATAGCCTATCATGTGTCTGCGCATCTTAGGGACATAAACATAACATGGCAAACAAGGATATGTTCACAATTCCAACAGATGCTTCAATTGTTTGTATAGATTCATTTGATTTGCATTTTCTATTAATATTTTTTTGTTTGTCCCAAATGGGATTTTTATTTTGTATGCCATTATTGTAATCATTGGAAACACTGAAACAACAAATATTTTGTATCATATGTTTCTAAAAATATTTCAATGTTCTACTTTTCTACTACTAGTTTTCTACTTTCTAAACTTTCTTCCACTCTTTGGCATTTCAATAACATTATTTTTTGGGTGTTTTTATCTCTGACCGCAGCATCTTGTGCATTTATTACCTAATGTTATTTGTGTGGGTTTTGTTTTTGTTTGTTTTGTTTTTTTGCCATTTTTAGATTTCACCAGCTGTGTAAACTCTGCAATTTTACCTTGGTTTTGTTCCACATCAGTTTATCTGCTGGCTGATTTTCTTCCTTTTCTAATGGTAATTTTTCACAGTTAAACAAGTAACTTTGAGGTTACTTCAGCTTTTCAGCTGTTATCTGTTGACAGTTTTGCCTAATTATACATTTCTGCAAATATAGCAGTTCTGATAACTTGTAATATTTCTGCCAAGTTTTTAATTTTCTACTAAATTATATTATTTTTCTAGGTTACACTACTTTGTTTATTATGTTAGTTATGTTAAGTTATGTTATTCTAAATTATTACATTTCTGCTAAGTTGTAGCTTCTGGTAAACTACAACATTTCTGCTGAATTGTTATGTTTCTTCTAAGTTATTTCATTCTGCTAAGTTATTACATTTTTGTTAACTTGATGTTGTTCTGCAACGTTATTAAATTTCAACAACTATTTAAACAATGACTTTGATTTCTTTAGCTTCTTCAGCTATTTTCACTATTTTCAGCAGACAGCTTCAGCTTTACAGCATCCACACTGCATTTTCGCAGGAAATGCAAATTTTTCTAGTTATTCTTCATCTGCAAGTTGCTTCCGTACGTTTTCGGCACTTAACTGCTGCCTCAGTTTTCAGCCGATTTTCACCGTTCAAACTCTATACTGTTCTGCTCTTTCTGCTAATTCCTGCTATGACTTTTGGTGTTTATTACTGTTATACTTTTTAAAATATTACACTTTTTTCCTTTAATTTGTCCCATTGAAATGAATGGAAAACTTCCACAATTCTGCTAAACTTGCTTGTCTTTGAACTTAACTACTTTGTCATACTTTCACCTAGAAACTCCATTCAAACTTTAAAATGTTCTCAGATTATTGGGCTATTCATGACTGATTCAGCTTTTTCGGATCTTCTACCGTTTTAATTTTATACCTCTTTAAGTTTTCAGTTGCAAAATTGTGATTTTCAGAAAATACATGCGTTGCTATGGTTGCTATGCAATTAAGTCAGAGTGAGTGCTGGTCCGTTCTGAATTTTCTCTTCATGTCTAAACAACTTCTTGCTACTCGCTCAATTTCCACTCAACCCCCACAAATTATACATCAAACGTAGGTATTTTTGCTGGCTTTCAGAAAACGTCACTATCACTGTTGTGGAAGTTACAGATTTTTATCAAATCGCCTCAGACCAACACAAGATCTGAAAACGCTCCATTGACTTTCAATGGAGAGTCTGTTCAAAATCAGCGCTGGATTTCTCTGATGAGAGGCATTTTCAAATCGTCATATCTCTTTAACAAAGCAAAGTTAGGACATGAGGCTTGTGCCAATATATCTTCAGACAATGCTGACACTCACAGTGGAAGCAGTTTTTACAATTATCTTACCGTTGAGCAATGAATTACGTTTGTTTGAGGGGTGGAAATCTGTCCTCCTCTCAGTTTTCAAACTCCGAAAATGAAGCCGTTTCTTCTCTCGTCATATCTCCGCGACGGAGTACAAAGAGCAGTGAAAATCGCAGTCAAAGTACACCAAAGTCCGCTGATTCACCCAGTACAAGAATTATGCTGCTAGCCCTCCTAGTTTTGAGTTACACGACGTTTGTAACTCCAGAAAACGGCGTTTTTCGCCTCTCACCGCGATCTAATTGTGACTAGTCATCAATCTGTTTTTCAGCCGCCGCCCCCTGTCCAGGTGGCGCAATCGGTAATGACACGGCTCTGCAGCTCAAAGGTCGTGGGTTCAATCCACCTTGGTCAACATTTTTTTTTTTCACAGACCTGTAATTTATATTGCTAATTTTTTTCACTACAAATGAGTAGTGCAAAAACATACTATGTCTGCAACATCACAGTATATCTGTATGTTATAGTATTACTACTAAATCACAGTATTTCTGCCAATTCAAGGAGGCTGACTGTTACTAAGTGCATCAGTGTACATAGGTCATCTGTTGTGTTGGAGTGCCCTCTTGTGGTGCCTTTTGGGTAGTGCCTTAGTAAACGTGAACACTGCAAAGAAGTGGTATCAGACTGGTTTGTAGTGGAGGAATTTGTTGCCAGTTTCTTTCATCTTTAATCCGTATTCATGTTGTAATGTAGTAACTTTTGTGGCACAAATACCTCAATATGGCAGAAATACTATGTTTTGGCACAAATACTTTGATTTGGTATACTTTAGCTTCTTCACCCCTTTTCAGCAAAATTTTCATTTTTTTCACCCCTTTTCAGCACAAATTCCAGCTTTTTTTGGCTGTTTTCAGAAAAAAAAACTCTCTTCAGCAGAATGTCTGCTGATTCACCTCTATTCAGCACAACGTTCTGCTTCTTTGCCTCTTTTCTGCAGAAATTCTGCTGATTCACCTCTTTTCTGCAAAATTTTCATCCTTTTTGCCTCTTATCAGCACAATTCTCAGCAGCTTCTGCTAATTAAGCAGAATTGTCAGTCTATCCACATTTTCTTTGAGAGAATGGGTTTGGCTCAGTGAGATGAGTAGCTCTCTTGAGACCAGGGAGGGCTAGGTTCAAATCCTGCTCATGGCAAAATTTCTTTTCACCACTTTTCAGCAAAATTTCTCCGTCTTAACCCCTTTTCAGTGGAATATTTGGCTTTTCAGCAATTTTCAGCAAAAATTTGAGCTTCTTCACCTGTTTTCAGCAGAATTTTCAGTTCTTCACCGCCATACAATTTTTTGCAACTTTTCATCTTTTTCAGCTATTTTCAGCAGACAGCTTCGGCGTTAAGGCATCCACACAGCATTTTCGCAGGAAATGCAATTTTTCTAGTTCCAGTCTGTTATGCAGCCACAAAACAGCCATAAATATCCATCCATTCGCTTCCGCTTATCCTTTCCAGGGCCGCGGGGGGCGCTGGAGCCTATCCCAGCTGTCATAGGGCAAGAGGCAGGGTACACCCTGGACAGGTCGCCAGTCTGTCGCAGGGCCAACACACAGGGACAGACGCACACCTAGTGACAATTTGGATTATCCAATTAACCTATCCCTCAAACTGCATGTCTTTGGACAGTGGGAGGAAGCCGGAGTACCCGGAGGGAACCCACGCAAACACGGGGAGAACATGCAAACTCCACACAGAAAGACCCCGGCCTGATGGTGAATTGAACTCAGGACCTTCTTGCTGTGCGGCAACAGTGCTAACCACCGTGCCACCTTATGCTAAATGATATTTGCAGGTTTTCAAGTAACAATTCTGAAATAGATTACAGTATTTACCGTGAGAGCCACGGGGACATAAATGACTTCGAAACAAGAGTGAATTACAGGCTACAAGTCATGGTCCATTCTTACTGTGCATCTCTCTCACTTTTACTTATGACCAGCAGTAGTAATATTGGTTATGTAGAGTAAAATGCTGATGGGGAATGTTTTTCCTGTAGAATAAATGCTTAAACGTTCTGTGGAGTTTGTCAGTAATAAATCTGGCACGTCTGACCTTCTATCTTAAGACACAAGATATCTAAGAATGTAAAAACTCTAATATTAGTCATCAGCTTGTATGTCTGTTATTTATAACATAAATAACAGACATACATTTATATCCATTGCCTCGGTCTTATCTATGTTAACCTTGTAACTTGAGTTAAATCCATAGTCTAGAATAAGGTTTTTTAGGTATGATACTGTAAGATTGGGTTCTGTTAGATATAGTATTGTATCATCAGCATATAGGGATATTTTATGCTCTTCATTGTTTATTTTGACACCCTTTATATTATTATTGCCTATTAGTAACAGGGGACAGAGTTCCACCTCGACCTCCTTTTTGTAGTGCTGGCCCGTTTGAAGTTGAAGCTCTGGCATATATGTCACAAAATCAACACACTGCTTCAGAAACACTGTGCCGAGGGTTGGTTCGTCTGAACAGAGTCACATGATCAATGACGTCCAAAGCTTCATTCGGCATGTCACTGCTTCAGTACCTGATTCAATGGTTTGTAAGGAACTGAATCATTGACGGGGCTTGTGCTGTGTTTTGGTAGCGATTTCTGCGTGAGAAAGCGAACCAGTGTCCAACATAATGAGAGTCATGGAGCTGCCGAGGAAGAGAGGACCTACCTACTCCTAAATAAAGCCAGTTCACAACCTATTTGGTCCACTGGTCTAAAATGTACAAAGAATACACTATACATATAGTGATGGTTATCATTATATAAGTAGTAGTATATTATATATAACATACCTTAATTACATAATTATGTGGAGGCAGGGCTCCCACAGCACAACAATACTCTTAATCTATTATAACATTGTGTTGTACATTATTATATACAGTGTATATTTTATTGTCTTAATAAAAAACACTAAGAAGTCCCAGTCAAAGGGAGAACACACCATAACATATTTAAACAAGAAAGGTTTATTCATTAGCTAATTTCTTAATAAATTAGACAGAATGTCTTTCCAGTCTGAAGAGATCTTTCTATTCCTGTTTGCTAACCTGAATCTACAGTGGATTCATTCTTTTCAGCATCCTTATTATATTTATTGATTTTACAGTAATCTTCATTTAGTAAACTGACATTCGGTTTTCAATATGCCGTTTATATTTAGCTCAGTGGCTATAAAGAACCTTGTCTTTCCAGTGTTTAGTCCAAAAAGTGTCTTGTGCATCAGAAGAATGAGTCCTGGCTCCTGAATCCACTGGCTCAGTAGCTGCTAACCCATGATCTTCAGTAGTTTTAATGTTATTGCACTGTTTTACATTCATACATGCAGGAGTTTACACATCAACACAAATCCACCTTTCACTGATGTTTCCATGGGGACCCAGAAAGGAAAGTTTGCCAGCTTGCCTTGTGTGTTGAGAATGGGGCCACATCCTCTCGCTCCGTTCCCAGTCCTCCAGTTTGTTTGTTTTTATATCACCTTACCTGCTAACTTTCTCCATGCTGTGAAGAAAAATGATAATTACCCTCTATAATTATCAACGCGTGACATGTCATAATGATCTTCATATTGTACATGCTTTCATCTCAGTGACTCCCAAACAGCAAGCACATATGACTGTATTTTGTGGTTTGATGTAGCAGCTGATCTGTATCACTCACCTGAGTGCAGGTAGCTCCGCTTCACATACAACAGCAGGATCATACAGAGCCCACAGCGAGGTACAACATCCAGTTTGTTGGCTCTGAAACAGAACACACATGAGTTCTGCTGCTCCCAGCTGCTAGCTCCTAGTATTACATTGAGACTCACCTTCCACAATTAGGGTGAAGCTCTTTGTGATGGGTACTTCAGGGACTGATGGGAGACGCTGCATGTGAACTTTTTCCCAGAGTCCCTGAGCGCAGCCTGGAGGTAGAAGAAGCCCGACAACGAGAAGGTCATGTCCCGATTTTCTCTGTGGTAGGAAAGGATGACATTCTCCAGTGACCTGGGATGTGGAGCGCCCAACACGACTGGATCCTGCTCGTGCCAAATTATCTCCACATCCCGAGGGTAGTAGCTGTTTGCCTCACACACAATCTTCCTCTTGTTACCCTCATTAGTGAGAGACTGGGTCCCACATTGAGGGAGACATGGGGAGGCTCTGAGGAAAGGAGAGAGAAAAACCCCATTTCTTTAAAAACTGAAACGAACAGAGGCTTTTCTGCTGACTTTCTATATTTCTGAATCATAAAAAACACCTCCACACCATACGACTTTTATCACATAAGGTAAGAATGAACACTTTAAGAGCATGATTTGCTTAAAAAAAAGACAGAATGTTATTTTAAAAAGAGTTAAAAAAAATTGTCAGCATTACAAAGATGCATTTACATGCTATTTTGCCCTATTCAGGAAAAATGGTTTTGCAGACTTATTCATGTGCAACCCTCCAACAGCGTGTAGCCTGACAGCGATGATGCTATGCTGATAATGCTGAAAAGTGGGCGTGAACAGCAGAGTGAGTGACAGCAGGCATGCAAGCAGGAAACAGCGACAGACTGGTTCTACCACATATTTTTGAAGTTGCTCCTGATAGCAGTAAACGTCTCCAGTAAACTTTAAACAGTAATAATAAGAATATTTATGGTTGTCACAGTATGCTGTACACATCACAAACAGCTTTTCACAGTCCACCTTAAACTCCATCCACTTAAACTCCATCATAAATGTGTTAAAAGCATATAAAAATTCAAAATTATCGATCAGCACAAACATTTAGTATTAGCACTTTTGTCCATGACCTATGACTGTTTTCCTCACCTTCAATCTGCAGATTTATATCCACCCTGGCGAATAGTGGATTCACGGACACTGAACAAATGTAGGTCCCTTCACTGCTTATCATGGTGGAGGCGAGGGTGTAGGAGGCATCTCCGGCTGCAAAGGCACGTAGTCCAACACCACTTCCCTGGGTCTGTCCTGTGCGCCTGTTGTAACTGAAGAGCTTGGTCCTCTCACCGTGGTGCTGCTTGTGCCACTCCACAGTGACCTTTGCACCCTTGTGGTCGACATCAAACTGGCAGTGGAGCTTTTGCTGGAACTTCAGGCGTGCTTTAACTGAGGGAGTCTGTGTTTTGATGACCATGGCAACTGTGGAAAAGTGCCACAAACATGAACACATGTGAGTCGTTGAGCACATTTCTCAATACAAGTGTCCAATAATAGTGTAGGAGCCATGAGAAAGGCCGTCTTTCATTTGTGTATTGAAAGTTGAAGATGAACCCTAAGAGGTGTGACATTTCTTACATCTGAAATGTGACACCTCTGGCAATCCCTAATTCTAAGCCATTACGGCTGAAGATTCCTGGTTAGCTGGGTAACCACTAACCAAGTTAACAAACAACCTGGTACAGCCTACTGTGCATATACCTTAACACAAGGATCCTTGCTTCTTATCTGTGTACATATGTTTATTTGTCTCATTCATGTAATCATTAACACCAACTGGCTGATATTAGTTACACAGACACAGGTCCTGTTACATGCATGCAATCTTCCTCATTAACTCGGTACCATTGTTCCACATGATCACACTTTCTTATCTTTAATTAGCTTAAAAATTCCTGCTCACGTTGAGGAAATCCAAATGCTCTTTGTTGTCATTAATGGTGCATTCAACCACATCTTATAGGACAATACACATTTGTTCTGGGACACACCCAACATGTGCATGCACTCTCTCTCAAACAAATACTAATTTTTCTAGTTTATGTGCTGGTGTAATACATTTTGTAGCGGAGTGAATACTGCCAGTCTCATTCAGAACTTCTAAATGTGTCATCAGGTGAGACTGCTGATGTCTAACTTGATTGTAGTTCTTCATTTAATTATTAATCAGACTACCTAAATCAATGTATTTTATGAGAAGAATTAAGTACATTTTTATTATTTCATTATTTTAATTATTTTATTAACATTTTATCATTTGTTTTAATGGATGGTTAGTCATTTGTAATCAAGTTAACTGTTTTATTTATTTTCCTTCAGTCAAAGGTTGTTCCCATATATTTATATTTCTTCCTTTATGGCAGAGGTTCCCAAAGTGTGGGGCCCGCCCCCCCATGCAATGGCGCAGAGCCATTACATGGGGGGCGCAGTATGAAAAAAAGAAAGAAAAAAAAAGAATGCTTGGACACTGCTAGCATAATGGACAGGTTTTTGACGGGGCTCCCACACAAACGCAAAGCAGGAGATGAAGCATCGCCAAATATGTTTCCAAACCACTTCCTTCCAAGCCAAAGACTAGAAAATATGGTGAAGCATGTCTTCCTTTGGCTTCACTGCACAAGTGCCGAGGTAGGTCTCCCCTGCAAATAGTTTCCCTGCGTCGGAAGCACGGGCTGGGCTCTCCAAATCACGGCCAAACACGATCCAACAATGTCGATTTTAGTTGACAAACACTTCTTGTAATGACTAACTACTCCTGACATTTTGGACATGTTAACTCATATGCAGTAAAGTTACAGTGGGATACAAATAATATCAGGCTGATCCTGCCACGATTTGTTCCCCGGTTCAAATCACGGACAAACAGTATCCCACAGCTGTTTTTGTTTTTGAACCCATTTTGCACAGAGAGGCATTTTTGAAAAATGTAATGATAGCAATGTTGAATATTATTACACAGGAAAAAACAACTACACGTAAAATAATTACACCGTGACGCCTCTGCCTTTCTAAATGCAGGGACAGTAACTGCGTGTGTATATGTAAGCGTGTAAAAACTGCAGATAATTAACAGTAACAGTATTTGTCTCTATCTGCCATTCTGCAATTCATCTCATGTAAACAATAACGTGGGCGCACAGCGTGGCGTGAAAAGAGGCACATACCTTTGTCGTTGCGTGACGAACTCTGTATTCCTCGTCCACACATAACTTAAAAAAGGAGTTTTAAATAATCTCCGTTTTCGGTGAATCGCAATACCGTTTACGTGTTGACGAAAGGCCCAAACGCATAGAAACAGCTGCGTTTTCAAAAATACCCATGTAGGTGTGGACGTAGCATAAAAGAGTTTTATTACTACCTGTAATTTATTGCCGTTTACTTGTATTTGCTTAATTGTTTACTAAATGTTTGAGGTGTGAAATAAACCGCAATGGAGTTTGTAAACAAATATGGGTGTGGTGTTTGGAGGATGCGTTTGTGCGGGGGGGGGGGGGGGGGGGGGCGTGAACATTTTCTTGTAACAAAGGGGGGCCTGGCAAAAGAAGTTTGGGAACCACTGCTTTATGGGGTTCTGGCACAGTAATACTAACGACTAGTCATAACTCCAACAAAAAACAAACTTTTAAGACAGATATATTCAGTTTTAGTCTGAAATCCTCATATGTTCAGTTTACCTGTGGTCGTGAGCACCTCTCTGTTAGGGATGGGGGGCCATTTCTGGTAGTCTGGCCTCCTGGGGGAGGCTGGTCGAAGGGGCGCTGAGGAAGCTGGTGATGGTGAAGAGGCCCCTGCTGTGTCTGAGGATGCAGGTAAACAGTGGTTGTACTCCCGGGCACCGAGGACAGGCCAGCGGACGTAACCGCCCTCTGTGCTGTATCTGTGCAGCTCACACTTCAGCTGCCTCTGCCTCCACCCCTCCACATACTGCAGCAGATCCAACTTTGATCCTAGAAGATGATAAATTAAACTCTAACACACGTTGTTGTTGTTTTTCATGTTGTTTTCAGCCTTCTCCTCATGCAGGCTGCAGTGACTCACTGGTGATGAGGAAAGTAATGGCGTTTCGGTTAACAGGAGCATCTCCTTTTTGACCAAACTGAAGTATAGCCTCTCTGTGGATGAGCCGAGTCTCTGTGTGGTTGTCCTTGTTCAAAAACACACGCTCGTCAATGAAGGAGCAGGGCAGCCACTGGAACTGATGGACACTCCACACACCTGAATGACACACACACACACACACACACACACACACGGGCATAGAAAATCAAACAGTGTTAAGTTCATGTGGTAGCCTGTAGTGCCGATACTTGTTGCTGACCTACACACAAGCTGTAATCTGTGACAATAACTCACCTGCACTTAGAGTCCAGTAAATAAATATGGTCAACATCAAACCATGATTCTTCCCCGGTGACCTCCACGGTCATACCCTTGCTGCGTGATTGTCACAGGAAGTTTGTCGGGATACTTTCACTTTCAGTCTGCGGAGGGGGAATGCTGTGCAGAACAGGATAACGAGCTGCTCACAGAAGAAAAAAAAACAAAAAACTTTAATCTAAAATATTTGCTATTAAATTGCGTTAATTTCCCCGAATAGGCATACAGGTGTTCTAATTATTTTATTGTCAGTCATTATGTGGATGACTGTGTCCTGTGTAAATTACTGTGTGTGCTATGTCATACACAAAGGCTGGATTTTTACGGATTCGTTTTCCCACAAAGATCTATTGTTAATTCACGGCGAATAGTTTTGTTTTGTCTTGTTTTTTAGTGGTTTTTTCTTTGGTAGGGGTGTCTTTTTGTTTTTGTTTTTTAACTGTATTAAACTTGCAGTACCTTTTTGTCCTGAAGTGTCGCTGTAAAAAACTGACTGCATGAAAATACCAGCTCAATAGAGACAAGTCCTGAAATTCAACACACGGCGTAAAAGAGAACTTTCCACCCAATTTTATTAATGAACAATAGCAATACAAACAGATGAGGCGCTATCCACCAAACAAAAATAAATTATACAAAGGCTGAGTGTTTAGGAGACATATCAAGAGACATATCAAATACAATAAATATTAAAAATATTAATAAACGTGAAAAAAGCATAAGCATAAAAAAAGTTCCTAAAGAAAAAAAGAGTCCTGATACCAAAGTCTCAAAAATATTCCATATTGTTTTATTGAATCCTGTTGGACTGTAACCAGCTCCTCCTGTGATTCCAGAAAGCCTGCAGTGATTCAGTGTGGAAAAAGTAGACGATCCACACTTTCTATATCATCTTCACAGAATACTCAGGTGGTCATATCCAAGTTAACCAACTTAAGCCTGAAGGATTATTTTGATGGTAACTTTCATTTACAATTTTGAATTTCACCTCTTTCCCTTTGGGAGGAAGAGGAAGTGAAATATGCTTACTCCTTGTTAGACGAACCTCCTCAGCCTCAAATTCCTTCAAAATAGAAGAAGATTAGACTTTCTGCAACTGAATGCTTCTGAAAACCTTTGTACATTTATCATCACAAAAGTTAATTGCTACTATGCTGAGCTGTCTGAGTTCAGGAGAAGTCTCAGAGTACACAATGTATTCTTTATCCATCCATCTTGAAGGCAGTGGGATAAGTTTTTTTTTAAGAAGGATGGTTTGTCCAGTTTAACCTATGCAGCATTCTCTTTTCCAATGTTCAAAGTGATTTAAGACATAGATAATGTAATTTTAATTTAGTAAACAAATTTTGTTTTACAAAGAAAAGAAATGTGGTTAAAAATGTTAATGCCTTTGGTATAAATGCAACTGAATTTGGAGTTTATGGATTGTGTGTTCAAGCTTCTTTCCAAATCCAAAGTAGTGCAAAGTTTCATTACAAAAAGATGTCGATGTCATCAAATGCACTACAAAAATATAAAAATACAATATATCCATGCTCTTGAATTAAATAGGCTTCCATCAGTACAATCTAACATCAGTCCAGTGTTATTACAACTGACCGTCCGTTCTAAAATAGCTGTGAGCTGGTATGTCCCTGTATATTTCTTTGAAGCCATCATCAGGATCACTGAATTCAGATCCTCAGTTTTCAGCTCTGATTCACATAATATTTGAAAGAGTCCTGAGTATACAGGATAACATCCTGAATCCCAAAGAGTAGTCTGTGGAGCATAAACTGGAAAAAAAGTGACTACTTATTTGTTAGTACTTCAGAAAACTTTGCATTTTACCCTATTTGCCAACAGAGCCGTGATTGATTTTCATTGGATGTCTAAATCACAGTTATCTAAATTACTAAAACATGAAGAACTCTTCATAAGCCATCAAACTTTTGCCCTTTTGCAAACTAAAAAAAGAGCCTCTCTTAAAAGCCCTGAAATTTAATGACCCAAACAAAACTGTAATGTTTACTATGAATTTTAACAAAGAAAAATAAAATAAAATACAACACTTGTTCAAGTCAACCAGTTCACTAGCTGGTAACCCATCATTTTTTGTAATGCACTGCCTCACTGTCACACATGGAATGCAGGAGTTCACCAGCCCTCAGTCCGTCGATGGATCTGTGAAGACTCTGAAGCAAGACTCATTTAGCAGCTCACCTCCCTTATTCAGTCTGTGGCCACAACCTCTTCCTTTCTTCGTTTCAGTTCACTTCAATTCAATTCAATTCACTTCAATTCAATTCAGTTCAATTCAATTCAATTCAATTCTATTTATACAACACTAAAACAACAGTCATCTCAAGGTGCTTCCCATTCCCTTTTTTGTTTGTTTTCTTGTTTTTATATCACCATGCACCAACCTTCTCCACACGAAAAAAACAGTAATTACTTTAAAGAACTTCAGCATCTCACATGTGATACAACCAAGTTCAAAAAAGCTGGGACGGTGTATGAAATCTGAATAAAAGCAGAATGTAATGCTTTACACATCTTAATCCCATATTTTATTCACAAACATTGAAAACATATCAAATGTTAAAACTGATAAAATGGAAAATTTAAAGAAACACAAATAGTTCATTTTGATTTTAATGGCTTATTTATTGTGAGGGTCCCAGGGGGCTGGAGCCTGTCACACTAACTGCAAGGTGAGAGGCGGGTACACTCCGGAGAGGTCGCCTGTCTGTCACAGGGCTAACACAGAGAGACATACAACCTTTCATGGGTAATTTAGAATTACCAATTAACTCAACCCCAATAACTGTATGTCTTTGGACTGAGGATAGGCTCCAGATACCCTGCAACCCTGATAAGGATAAATGTAAGAGAATGGATGGATGGAATTTGATGGCAGTAACTCTATGGTGTAGAGCTGTGTATTGAGTGTATCAAACCAAATGCAGAAATCAGGATTCGGGAGTGAACTGATAAGGCTAGACACAAAGGAAAAAATCAGGAATGATGAGACCACAGGCCTTAAACCAGGGGTCTCAAACTCAATTTAGCTGGGGGCTGCTGGAGGCAGAGTCTGGGTCAGGCTGGGCCGCATTAGGTTTTCCACAAGAAAGGCATGATTAAAAAATTCCAATCTTCTCAAATCTCTTTATTTTTATTTTTTTTTAACACAAAATAAGATGAAAAATAAATAAACAAATTAAGAATTAATAAGAAAATAAATCAATCTGTAATACATAAATAAATAATAATAAGATATTTTTAGTCAGTGAACTTATGTGTTTTTTTCAGTCTTCTATATCTGCTGTATTTAGATTCAAATGTCTGTATTAACAGTTCTATAACCTTCTTCTGAACATGAATGGAACACTGTAGAAAATGAACTGTTCTTCTGAACATGGCTTCTCTTGCCTACTCCTTGCTGCTAGAGACCTGGCAGCGTTTCCTCTCGCATAGCTGAGCCAGATTTGGCCTGAGGGAGGAAGCAGTTGAGACCCTCAGTATGTCTTGAAGATGATCATCCGTAAGTCTGGACCTGTACTTGGACTTATTGAAGTTCAAAGTGGAGAAGAGCTTTTCGCACAAGTATGTGCTACCAAAAAGGCACATGGTCCGCTTGAACATTCGGGAAAGCCGAGGGAAACTAGGGCTCAATTCTCTCAAAAATTGTCCAAGCTTGTCTGCTTTTCCACTCACCTCCCTGAACTTCGCTTTGAGTTCAGAGTTGCACTGCAGCTCAATGAGCTCCATTTGAAGCACAGAAGGGGCATCTTGCACATCAAAGGAGAAGGGGTCCGCAAAAATTGAAAGGTGGCTCTGTGTGTCTTGAAGTCAGCAAATCTGTGATCAAATTCCTCCTGTAGCCTCAAAATGACATCAACATACTTGTCACCACTGAATGGTGTGCCTGCATCCACGAGTGCCTTGCATGCTGGGAAATGGCAAAGGTTTGTCTGAGAGAGCTGGGCTTTCCATAGCGCAAGTTTTGTGGAGAATGCTCTCACGTTGTCATAGGCAGCACTGACAAGTTGCCCCTGGCCTTGTAACTTCTTGTTTAGTACATTAAGCTCATGTGTTATATCAACAAGAAAAGCTAGGTCCATGAGCCATTTGGGATCACTTAGCACAGGAAGACTAACTCCATCCTTCTCCATGAAGGCTTTCACTTCTGCTCTCAACTCAAAAAATCTCTTTAATACATTTCCCCTGCTGAGCCAACGTACCTCAGTGAAGTAGAGCACATCCCCATATTCTGACTCCATTTCCTCTAAAAAAGCACGGAACCTTCGGTGCTTTAAGCCCCTGGATCTGATTTGGTTGATGCATTTCACAACAATAGACATCACATTGTCAAACTTCAGGCATTTGCTGCAAAGGACCTGCTGATGGATAATGCAGTGCAGAGCAATGGCCTCCTCACGCCTTCCTCTTCCAGTTTTTTTGAACAAGTGCCACCAGTCCATTTTTCCTCCTGTCATTGATGGCGCTCCATCTGTTGTTATTCCAACAAACCTCTTCCATGGCAAACCAACATTCTCAATGACATCACACAGCTTGTGAAATATCTCCTGAGCGGTGGTCTGGCCATGCATTGGAATTACTGTGAGCAGCTCCTCCATCACTTCAAAACTGTCATCAACACCACGGACATACATTGCGAGCTGGGCAGTGTCGGTGATGTCTGTTGTCTCATCAAGAGCGACTGAGTATACACTGAAACATTTGGCTTTCTCACACAGTTGTCATAAATGTCATTTGACAGGTCAGAAATGCGATCTGCTACGGTGTTGGCAGAAAGGCTGATGTTGCTAAACTGACCTTTCTTTGCCGGACAGACTATATTTGCAGCCTGCAATATGCACTTTTTGACAAATTCACCTTCTGTGAATGGCTTTCCTGCTTTAGCATCATCTCACTAACCACGTAGCTAGCTTCGACTGCTGCATTATTCTCTTTGTTGCTTTCTTGAAGAAATCTTGCTGCCTCAGTAGATCTGTTTTAAGACTGGCAACCCGGTTCGCTCTCTCATCTCCCTGGTATTTTGCATACACCTCAGCATGTCTAGTTGTGTAATGACGTTTCAAATTGTATTCCTTGTGCACCGCAACTTTCTCTGTGCAAATAAGACACGTCGGGGTGCCCCTGTGCTCAACAAAGAAATATTGCATTTCCCACTTTTCCTGAAATTGTCGGTGCTCATCACCAACCTTTCTCTTCACTGCAGGCTTTGAAAAAGACATGTTTGGGCTATGTAACATTTATATTCTACTTGGTGTCACTGTCGCATTGAAGTTTCAATCAAGCATTTAGCCGACGGACGTCTCAACGCATAGAGAACGTCATTTCCCTTCTTTTCTTGCAACCGTAGCACGGCGATCGGCAGATAAGAAGTCGGTAGCAGTCTCTTTGTTTTTACGCTCGATGTTCATGTCTTTCATGATGACACGAACACCGTGGCATTTGCAGATGGTAGAAAGTACAGGGATAGTGAGCGCAAAAAAGGCGACTGCTCACGGACTGTTAGCCGCCGGGCTGTTGTTACAGGAAAAGAAGCGGAAATGACACCGTGACATATAACAAATAACATCACCTGTTTCTGATGTTAGTTGTTTTGACTGCTTTTACATTATATTGAAATATATGTAATGTTCATGTATGCTGCAATGCAAACGGAGTGATGCAAATAAAAAACATCGACCCACAAATTACGGTGCGACCCTATACTTAGTCCGGGTTACTGGGGACTGTTATTGCCGATGAACAGGTGTCACTATGTGACTGCAGACTAAATTGGGCTGCATTGAGTTCATTACTTTTCTTACTGCGGTCAAGTGAGCCCTCACTTACGAAGTCACAGTCAAGCTAGCCGCCCCGCCAGCCGCACCTAAAATGTGGTTGCACTACTCTTACGTATATTACGGTACGGATGAAGCCCGGCTAAGAAACGCAGTCTTTTGTGTCCTGACACTATATTACTTTACAATCCACTCCCAAATTTGGTTCATCTCCACTTTTCACCCCATGATCCACAGCCAAAATTGCTGTACAATTCAGCGAAAATTAACAATAAAATTTAACCAATATACAGTACTGTACTTTTATATATCTTCATTTTTGACCTCAGATTACAGGAAAACTGTAAGAGGTGACGCAGATATTTCACTGGATTCTGACTGTGGGTGACCCCCACTCTTCACCCTGTGATCCACAGACAAATTTACTGTACAGTTTTCCTGAAAAGTGATAGTAACTTTACCCAAATTACTCTACTGTACTCTATATATTCCCATCTTTCACCTCAGATTACAGGAAAACTGTAAGAGGTGACGCAGATATTTCACTGGATTCTGACTCTAGGCCATCTCCACTCTTCACCCTGTGATCCACAGACAAATTTACTGTACGGTTTTCCTGAAAATTGATAGTAAACTTTGCACTATTTACTGTACTGTACTCTATATATTCCCATCTTTGACCTCAGATTACAGGAAAACTGTAAGAGGTGACGCAGATATTTCACTGGATTCTGACTCTAGGTGACCCCCATTCTTCACCCTGTCATCCACAGACAAGTTTACTGTACGGTTTTTGAGAAAATTGATAGTAAACTTTGCACATTTTACTCTACTGTACTCTATATATTCAAATCTTTGACCTCAGATTACAGGAAAAGTATAAGAGGTGACACTGATATCTCACTGGATTCTGACTCTAGGCCATCTCCACTCTTCACCCTGTGATCCACAGCCGAATTTACTGTACGGTTTTCCTGAAAATTGATAGTAAACTTTGCACATTTTACTCTACTGTACTCTATATATTCCCATCTTTCACCTCAGATTACAGGAAAACTGTAAGAGGTGACGCAGATATTTCACTGGATTCTGACTCTAGGCCATCTCCACTCTTCACCCTGTGATCCACAGACAAATTTACTGTACGGTTTTCCTGAAAATTGATAGTAAACTTTGCACTATTTACTGTACTGTAATAATATTCCCATCTTTGACCTCAGATTACAGGAAAACTGTAAGAGGTGACGCAGATATTTCACTGGATTCTGACTCTAGGTGACCCCATTCTTCACCCTGTCATCCACAGACAAGTTTACTGTACGGTTTTGAGAAAATTGATAGTAAACTTTGCACATTTTACTCTACTGTACTCTATATATTCAAATCTTTGACCTCAGATTACAGGAAAAGTATAAGAGGTGACACTGATATCTCACTGGATTCTGACTCTAGGCCATCTCCACTCTTCACCCTGTGATCCACAGCCGAATTTACTGTACGGTTTTCCTGAAAATTGATAGTAAACTTTGCACATTTACTCTACTGTACTCTATATATTCCCATCTTTCACCTCAGATTACAGGAAAACTGTAAGAGGTGACGCAGATATTTCACTGGATTCTGACTCTAGGCCATCTCCACTCTTCACCCTGTGATCCACAGACAAATTTACTGTACGGTTTCCTGAAAATTGATAGTAAACTTTGCACTATTTACTGTACTGTACTATATATTCCCATCTTTGACCTCAGATTACAGGAAAACTGTAAGAGGTGACGCAGATATTTCACTGGATTCTGACTCTAGGTGACCCCATTCTTCACCCTGTCATCCACAGACAAGTTTACTGTACGGTTTTTGAGAAAATTGATAGTAAACTTTGCACATTTACTCTACTGTACTCTATATATTCAAATCTTTGACCTCAGATTACAGGAAAAGTAAGAGGTGACACGATATCTCACTGGATTCTGACTCTAGGCCATCTCCACTCTTCACCCTGTGATCCACAGCCGAATTTACTGTACGGTTTTCCTGAAAATTGATAGTAAACTTTGCACATTTTACTCTACTGTACTCTATATATTCCCATCTTTCACCTCAGATTACAGGAAAACTGTAAGAGGTGACGCAGATATTTCACTGGATTCTGACTGTGGGTGACCCCTACTCTTCACCCTGTCATCCACAGCCGAATTTACTGTACGGTTTTCCTGAAAATTGATAGTAAACTTTGCACAATTTACTCTACTGTACTCTATATATTCCCATCTTTGACCTCAGATTACAGGAAAACTGTAAGAGGTGACGCAGATATTTCACTGGATTCTGACTCTAGGTCATCTCCACTCTTCACCCTGTGATCCACAGACAAATTTACTGTACGGTTTCCTGAAAATTGATAGTAAACTTTGCACTATTTACTGTACTGTACTATATATATTCCCATCTTTGACCTCAGATTACAGGAAAACTGTAAGAGGTGACGCAGATATTTCACTGGATTCTGACTCTAGGTGACCCCACTCTTCACCCTGTCATCCACAGACAAGTTTACTGTACGGTTTTTGAGAAAAGTGATAGTAAACTTTGCACATTTTACTCTACTGTACTCTATATATTCCCATCTTTGACCTCAGATTACAGGAAAACTGTAAGAGGTGACGCAGATATTTCACTGGATTCTGACTCTAGGTGACCCCACTCTTCACCCTGTCATCCACAGACAATTTACTGTACGGTTTTTGAGAAAATTGATAGTAAACTTTGCACATTTTACTCTACTGTACTCTATATATTCCCATCTTTGACCTCAGATTACAGGAAAGTAAGAGGTGACGCAGATATTCACTGGATTCTGACTCTAGGCCATCTCCACTCTTCACCCTGTGATCCACAGCCGAATTTACTGTACGGTTTTCCTGAAAATGATAGTAACTTTGCACATTTACTCTACTGTACTCTATATATTCCCATCTTTCACCTCAGATTACAGGAAAACTGTAAGAGGTGACGCAGATATTTCACTGGATTCTGACTCTAGGCCATCTCCACTCTTCACCCTGTGATCCACAGACAAATTTACTGTACGGTTTTCCTGAAAATTGATAGTAAACTTTGCACATTTACTGTACTGTACTATATATATTCCATCTTTGACCTCAGATTACAGGAAAACTGTAAGAGGTGACGCAGATATTTCACTGGATTCTGACTCTAGGTGACCCCCATTCTTCACCCTGTCATCCACAGACAAGTTTACTGTACGGTTTTTGAGAAAATTGATAGTAAACTTTGCACATTTTACTCTACTGTACTCTATATATTCCCATCTTTCACCTCAGATTACAGGAAAACTGTAAGAGGTGACGCAGATATTTCACTGGATTCTGACTGTGGTGACCCCTACTCTTCACCCTGTCATCCACAGCCGAATTTACTGTACGGTTTTCCTGAAAATTGATAGTAAACTTTGCACAATTACTCTACTGTACTCTATATATTCCCATCTTTGACCTCAGATTACAGGAAAACTGTAAGAGGTGACGCAGATATTTCACTGGATTCTGACTCTAGGTCATCTCCACTCTTCACCCTGTGATCCACAGACAAATTTACTGTACGGTTTTCCTGAAAAATTGATAGTAAACTTTGCACTATTTACTGTACTGTACTATATATATTCCCATCTTTGACCTCAGATTACAGGAAAACTGTAAGAGGTGACGCAGATATTTCACTGGATTCTGACTCTAGGTGACCCCCACTCTTCACCCTGTCATCCACAGACAAGTTTACTGTACGGTTTTTGAGAAAATTGATAGTAAACTTTGCACATTTACTCTACTGTACTCTATATTCCCATCTTTGACCTCAGATTACAGGAAAACTGTAAGAGGTGACGCAGATATTTCACTGGATTCTGACTCTGGGTGACCCCCACTCTTCACCCTGTCATCCACAGACAAGTTACTGTACGGTTTTGAGAAAATTGATAGTAAACTTTGCACATTTTACTCTACTGTACTCTATATATTCCCATCTTTGACCTCAGATTACAGGAAAACTGTAAGAGGTGACGCTGATATTTCACTGGATTCTGACTGTGGGTGACCCTACTCTTCACCCTGTCATCCACAGCCAAATTTACTGTACGGTTTTCCTGAAAATTGATAGTAAACTTTGCACATTTACTCTACTGTACTCTATATATTCCCATCTTTGACCTCAGATTACAGGAAAACTGTAAGAGGTGACGCAGATATTTCACTGGATTCTGACTCTAGGCCATGTCCACTCTTCATCCTGTCATCTACAGACAAATTTACTGTACGGTTTTGAGACTGCTGTGTTAACAGAGTATGACAAAGGCTAAGAAATGTACTGCCTAAAAATATCAAATTAAACAACTAATTACAAAATTGCTACACTGCTGTTATTGCCAGGTGTTCGATAGAGTATTATTTAGTCATAAAAAATACATATCATTGACATATCATCAGTAAAAGAAATACTCTCACTATGCAAGACATGTTTGGAAATTCAGTTAATAAATATTGTATGAAATCTATACAGATGTTTGAAGGT
>NW_020328546.1:0-34428 GCF_001858045.2 Oreochromis niloticus
TTACAACACAGACAGCTGTAGTTTCAATGAAGAACATTTTTGAACCAGGTATGGCTTATGTTGCTCTCAGCAGGGTGACGTCTTCAGTGGACTCTATTTGCAGGACTTGGATGAGAAAAGATTTAAGCCAATCCGAGGTAACTGCAGCGCTCCAAACCATGAGACAAGCAGCGTTGAGGAAATGATGCCTCTTCTTCAGGTCAGAGAAACAGCCAGCAGACCTGACACTCTTACACTGATCCATCACAATACGGAGGTTGCCATCTCACATCAGTGACATCAAGAGTCATCATGAAATGTGTTAGCAGATGTTTTGTGTCTCACAGAGTCTCACCTCAAGGCTCCTTTGTTGCAGACAGTCTTCATTTGGACGGCTACACCATGTTCAAACGCAACAGACATGTGTCCTACACAAACTTTCCTCACATGGCCAGCAGAAGTGGTGGTGGAGTTGTTTGTGTATTTTGAGAATCATTTTCAGGTTCAGGTAAAACAGTATCTGCATAATGTCACTGATCTTGAGTTTTAGTGTTGAAGGCAGGCTCCATTCCCTGCGCTCATTGCTGTTGTGTACAGACCTCCTGACTACAGTTTGACACCATTCATGCAAAACCTGGTAAGTCTTTTAGATTCACTTGAAATAATGGACTGTCACCCAATAATTGTGTGTGAGATTTTAATGAGAACCAGTTACAGAGTGGAAGAAAACAGATTCTGGAGCAGTTTCAGTCTAGAGGGTATTCACAGCTTCACTTCTGCCACTACGACAAGAACACCCTGCTTGACCTCATTTTGTTTCTCAGCCACAGCAAAGTCTCCATTCAGGTGTCTGAGGACATATTACAGTTACCACAACCCTGTGTTTTGTGTCCTGTCCTCCAGCCAATCATGAAGTTGTCTGGTGAGTTTTGAAACAATTACAGATCATGTTTGTTACAGAGTTTACTGATTGTAGAGCATGAAAAAGATTTTTCATTGAAAAATCATATTTCTTCATATTGTCTTCCCTACTCTGTCTGTAAGAAGACCCTTTCTTATTGCAATGTTATTAATCATTTCACCAAATCATGGCTGTACTTCATGCAGAGCCGGGAGATCTGCTTTCTGTTATCATGCACTCAGATCTGAAATATGCTGCAAAAAGTATTAAACGACATAATTTATTTTTATTCTCATGTTTTAAATGACTAAATCTACTAATGCATTTTTTCATGGATGTTAATTGTCATCTCCTTTTTTGATACTTTTTTACTCTGACGTATGTAGCTCAACAAACGAGATTCCCTCAAGGGCTTTCAAATATGAAATAGTAAATAAATAAATCCCAGATAAATGCAGGTATTTATTATGGGTCACATGAATAATCAGACAATTATATTTTCTTGATTATAGTAAATTTTGTAGAATCAAATGTTTTGGGATGAATGAGGTTTTGCTTATCATGTTTTACAGGTAAAAAAAATGTTAAAAGTTTTAAACTATCTTTAGGCTACCAGAGATGTCTATAACAATACATTACGTAGAGAAAAACATTTTTACAGCTTACAGAATATGTATAAAAACTGATTAGAAGTACATGGAAAGTTTCTGCATCCATTTTCTGACTTGGCCTTTATCCGGGTGGGTTTGGGTTTGGGTGGATAAAGGCCAAGTCAGAATTCTCTGAGCAGCTGGAAAAAGCTGCTAATAAACAAAGACATCAGAAAGCAGGGGCTTTAGGTGTAGCCCCGCTTTCTGACGCACTAATTAGATTTAGTAACTGACACCCCATACCAGCATTACATAGACACTTGGGGGCTGAGATGGGTGGGTGGGGAGGGTGGTGGTGTTAAAAGCACTTTATGTTTTGTAGATCTATTTTTTCAGACAGGGCACACACAGTCCTGTCCCTTTGTGGGAAAACCTTCAAACTTCACCATCCTCAGCTGAAACAACAACATCTTAACACCATCTTCATGAACTGCTGAGCCAAACCTGATCCATCAGTGCTGGACTGCACAGATAACTACATGCCACAAGGAGACTGCTGTTTATGAACTGCCATACCAGTGTGTCTTCAATGGAGAAGATGACACACCATCACCTGACCTCCTGCCTGATCTGGAGACCATCATCATGCTGCCAACTACACACCTCTGAGACCATCAATGATGACTCATACTGAGGAAACTGTATTGCTGTCAGAAATGCTCAGTGATCCTCAGAGCAGAGAGAGGTATGATTCTTTATCTTTGATAAAAATGCCATTGCTTTTAATTCATTTAATTAATTTAAATCCTGATTATTGCATAAAGAATTACACACTCAAATGATTATACTTGTTGACACTTTTTGAGTTTTAATTCACATTATGGATTACAAATCTATGCTTTTTCTACTCTGTCTCTCTGTGCAGGTATTGCTGTCTTCTGAGTTCTTCAGTGTCCCAACTGAGACATTCAAACCTCATCACAGAGCTCCTGTCTTTCCTCACCATCATGTGAGTGTGAGATTGCTCTGGATTCTGGTTATGTGGCCTGCAGCACTATAAGGTATTTCAACATGTTCATTTTATAACTTATTCTAGTTTTTAGGCCTTAACACAAATAAAATGTTCCTTTTCTGTATTTTTTAGAACAAGCCGTACAGTGTGCCTGCATTCCAGCTTCTAGACTCTACGCAAGTGGACAGAGTACAGGTTTGGCCACCCTTACAGACACCGACTTCTGTCAACTCACTGCTACTGATCAGGCACCTCACTCCAGGAAGACAGAGGGCTGCAAGCCTGTCATCGTTTCCAGTGTGGCTTTGGTATTCTTGGGTAGTATCAGATTTTTCCCACAAATATTCAAAGGTAACACTTATTTAAGCTTAGTTATTAAATCAAAAGTCTCCCTTGTGTTAATTTTTTATTATATTTTTTTGTTTGTTTTTGTTTCTTTTAGATTATATGCAGTGATCGGATGTGGTGGAGCTTTGTTAACTGTGTGGAAAACATCTGTTTGTGATTATATTTACAATGAGGCTTTAAGGTGACAGTTTCCATGTAATTTCAATCCTTTTACTAAGCAAAACATGTTGTAATTAACATATTTTTTTCAGTTTTGTCTTTTGGATTTATGGTTAACATTCCTCCGTGACAGCAAATACTAAACTGGTCCAAGTAACCAGCATATCATTGGTCAAAGGCAAAAAGGACCACATGTCACACTAGCAATGAATTTTGACTGTGTTTGTGTCACCAGATTTAACAAACAATATCAGACATATGAAACTGAACTCTGGATTAATGTGCAGATGTTTTTGTGTTTTTTTTAAATTGTTGAATAATTATTTTGTAGGACAAACCCAATCTATTTACCCAAACAATGTAACTTGTTTGGGTAAATAGTGGATTAATATATCTAAGTCTATAAGTATAGCAAGCTGAATTCATACAAACACACAGCTCTAAATCTTGAATTGTAGGATGTACAAAAATGATCATGTGATTATTATGGACATTTAAATAACTATATCTATTGAACATTACACATATTCTTTATAGAAATACACAATCTCAAAATGTGAAAAAAGAAAGTGTTTAAGTGAATAAATAATGTGTGTTTGTATGAATCCTGCCTTAGTATGGGGTGTCAGTAACTACATTAGTATAGAGTAGGTCTAACAGTGGTTTTCCACATCTGCTCTAATATATATAGATAATGGGTCAGACATATAAAGTCATTTTGAAAAGTTCATAAAGGTCACATCCATTTATATATGTTCCTCTTTATCATTTTATATTAGGTCACACAGCTGACTTTTGTTTTGATCAGAGTAGAACCATAACATTCATGCTAATGGTTCTACTGTTTACAGTTACTTTATGATGGATTTCATCCTGGTCACAGCACTATGTGAAAAGCTGTTAGAGGTAAAGTTAACCCAATTAATACCTCATCATAAGTAACTCTCTAACGCAAAGCAGTGATTATTTTTCACTGTAATTTATTCCATAACAATGTTCTTATTTGATCCCTGTTTCTTTAAATATGGACATCTATTTTTCAGCTGTGTGACTCTCCACACCAAATATATCACAATGTGGACTTCATTTCGACAGTATTTTGTAGATTGGTACCATGTTTATCATAAAATCAGGAAACTGTAAACTAATTGAAAAAATGAAGCTTATGAAAATTTTAATGAGGCATTGGAACATGTTGTTTATCCTTGCCAAATGGTATTTACACAAAACTCCAGCAATCAGAGGATATATTTTTGTCTCTCACTTGCTGTTATATATGTGTATATTTTTGCAGTTAATAGCCTATCATGTGTCTGCGCATCTTAGGGACATAAACATAAACATGGCAAACAAGGATATGTTCACAATTCCAACAGATGCTTCAATTGTTTGTATAGATTCATTTGATTTGCATTTTCTATTAATATTTTTTGTTTGTCCCAAATGGGATTTTTATTTTGTATGCCATTATTGTAATCATTGGAAACAACTGAAACAACAAAATATTTTGTATCATATGTTTCTAAAATATTTCAATGTTCTACTTTTCTACTACTAGTTTTCTACTTTCTAAACTTTCTTCCACTCTTTGGCATTTCAATAACATTATTTTTGGGTGTTTTATCTCTGACCGCAGCATCTTGTGCATTTATTACCTAAATGTTATTTGTGTGGGTTTTGTTTTTGTTTGTTTTGTTTTTTGCCATTTTTAGATTTCACCAGCTGTGTAAACTCTGCAATTTTACCTTGGTTTGTTCCACATCAGTTTATCTGCTGGCTGATTTTCTTCCTTTTCTAATGGTAATTTTTCACAGTTAAACAAGTAACTTTGAGGTTACTTCAGCCTTTTCAGCTGTTATCTGTTGACAGTTTTGCCTAATTATTACATTTCTGCAAATTATAGCAGTTCTGATAACTTGTAATATTTCTGCCAAGTTTTAATTTTCTACTAATTATATTATTTTTTCTAGGTTACACTACTTTTGTTTATTATGTTATGTTATGTTAAGTTATGTTATTCTAAATTATTACATTTCTGCTAAGTTGTAGCTTCTGGTAAACTACAACATTTCTGCTGAATTGTTATGTTTCTTCTAAGTTATTTCATTTCTGCTAAGTTATTACATTTTTGTTAACTTGATGTTGTTCTGCAACGTTATTAAATTTCAACAACTATTTAAACAATGACTTGATTTCTTTAGCTTCTTCAGCTATTTTCAACTATTTTCAGCAGACAGCTTCAGCTTTACAGCATCCACACTGCATTTTCGCAGGAAATGCAAATTTTTCTAGTTATTCTTCATCTGCAAGTTGCTTCCGTACGTTTTTCGGCACTTAACTGCTGCCTCAGTTTTCAGCCGATTTTCACCGTTCAACTCTATACTGTTCTGCTCTTTCTGCTAATTCCTGCTATGACTTTTGGTGTTTATTACTGTTATACTTTTTAAAATATACACTTTTTTCCTTTAATTTGTCCCATTGAAATGAATGGAAAACTTCCACAATTCTGCTAAAACTTGCTTGTCTTTGAAACTTAACTACTTTGTCATACTTTCACCTAGAAACTCCATTCAAACTTTAAAATGTTCTCAGATTATGGGCTATTCATGACTGATTCAGCTTTTTCGGATCTTCTACCGTTTAATTTTATACCTCTTTAAGTTTCAGTTGCAAAATTGTGATTTTCAGAAAATACATGCGTTGCTATGGTTGCTATGCAATTAAGTCAGAGTGAGTGCTGGTCCGTTCTGAATTTCTCTTCATGTCTAAACAACTTCTTGCTACTCGCTCAATTTCCACTCAACCCCCACAAATTATACATCAAAACGTAGGTATTTTTGCTGGCTTTCAGAAAACGTCACTATCACTGTTGTGGAAGTTACAGATTTTATCAAATCGCCTCAGACCAACACAAGATCTGAAAACGCTCCATTGACTTTCAATGGAGAGTCTGTTCAAAATCAGCGCTGGATTTCTCTGATGAGAGGCATTTTCAAATCGTCATATCTCTTTAACAAAGCAAAGTTAGGACATGAGGCTTGTGCCAATATATCTTCAGACAATGCTGACACTCACAGTGGAAGCAGTTTTTACAATTATCTTACCGTTGAGCAATGAATTACGTTTGTTTGAGGGGTGGAAATCTGTCCTCCTCTCAGTTTTCAAACTCCGAAAATGAAGCCGTTTCTTCTCTCGTCATATCTCCGCGACGGAGGTACAAAGAGCAGTGAAAATCGCAGTCAAAGTACACCAAAGTCCGCTGATTCACCCAGTACAAGAATTATGCTGCTAGCCCTCCTAGTTTTGAGTTACACGACGTTTTGTAACTCCAGAAACGGCGTTTTTCGCCTCTCACCGCGATCTAATTGTGACTAGTCATCAATCTGTTTTTCAGCCGCCCGCCCCTGTCCAGGTGGCGCAATCGGTAATGACACGGCTCTGCAGCTCAAAGGTCGTGGGTTCAATCCCACCTTGGTCAACATTTTTTTTTTTCACAGACCTGTAATTTATTGCTAATTTTTTTCACTACAAATGAGTAGTGCAAAACATACTATGTCTGCAACATCACAGTATATCTGTTATGTTATAGTATTACTACTAAATCACAGTATTTCTGCCAATTCAAGGAGGCTGACTGTTACTAAGTGCATCAGTGTACATAGGTCATCTGTTGTGTTGGAGTGCCCTCTTGTGGTGCCTTTTGGGTAGTGCCTTAGTAAACGTGAACACTGCAAAGAAGTGGTATCAGACTGGTTTGTAGTGGAGGAATTTGTTGCCAGTTTCTTTCATCTTTAATCCGTATTCATGTTGTAATGTAGTAACTTTTGTGGCACAAATACCTCAATATGGCAGAAATACTATGTTTTGGCACAAATACTTTGATTTGGTATACTTTAGCTTCTTCACCCCTTTTCAGCAAAATTTTCATTTTTTTCACCCCTTTTCAGCACAAATTCCAGCTTTTTTTGGCTGTTTTCAGAAAAAAAAACTCTCTTCAGCAGAATGTCTGCTGATTCACCTCTATTCAGCACAACGTTCTGCTTCTTTGCCTCTTTTCTGCAGAAATTCTGCTGATTCACCTCTTTTCTGCAAAATTTTCATCCTTTTTGCCTCTTATCAGCACAATTCTCAGCAGCTTCTGCTAATTTAAGCAGAATTGTCAGTCTATCCACATTTTCTTTGAGAGAATGGGTTTGGCTCAGTGAGATGAGTAGCTCTCTTGAGACCAGGAGGGCTAGGTTCAAATCCTGCTCATGGCAAAATTTCTTTTCACCACTTTTCAGCAAAAATTTCTCCGTCTTAACCCCTTTTCAGTGGAATATTTGGCTTTTCAGCAATTTTCAGCAAAAATTTGAGCTTCTTCACCTGTTTTCAGCAGAATTTTCAGTTCTTCACCGCCATACAATTTTTGCAACTTTTCATCTTTTTCAGCTATTTTCAGCAGACAGCTTCGGCGTTAAGGCATCCACACAGCATTTCGCAGGAAATGCAAATTTTCTAGTTCCAGTCTGTTATTGCAGCCACAAAACAGCCATAAATATCCATCCATTCGCTTCCGCTTATCCTTTCCAGGGCCGCGGGGGCGCTGGAGCCTATCCCAGCTGTCATAGGGCAAGAGGCAGGGTACACCCTGGACAGGTCGCCAGTCTGTCGCAGGGCCAACACACAGGGACAGACGCACACCTAGTGACAATTTGGATTATCCAATTAACCTATCCCCTCAAACTGCATGTCTTTGGACAGTGGGAGGAAGCCGGAGTACCCGGAGGGAACCCACGCAAACACGGGGAGAACATGCAAACTCCACACAGAAAGACCCCGGCCTGATGGTGGAATTGAACTCAGGACCTTCTTGCTGTGCGGCAACAGTGCTAACCACCGTGCCACCTTAATGCTAAATGATATTTGCAGGTTTCAAGTAACAATTCTGAAATAGATTACAGTATTTACCGTGAGAGCCACGGGGACATAAATGACTTCGAAACAAGAGTGAATTACAGGCTACAAGTCATGGTCCATTCTTACTGTGCATCTCTCTCACTTTTACTTATGACCAGCAGTAGTAATATTGGTTTATGTAGAGTAAAATGCTGATGGGGAATGTTTTTCCTGTAGAATAAATGCTTAAACGTTCTGTGGAGTTTGTCAGTAATAAAATCTGGCACGTCTGACCTTCTATCTTAAGACACAAGATATCTAAGAATGTAAAAACTCTAATATTAGTCATCAGCTTGTATGTCTGTTATTTATAACATAAATAACAGACATACATTTATATCCATTGCCTCGGTCTTATCTATGTTAACCTTGTAACTTGAGTTAAATCCATAGTCTAGAATAAGGTTTTTAGGTATGATACTGTAAGATTGGGTTCTGTTAGATATAGTATTGTATCATCAGCATATAGGGATATTTTATGCTCTTCATTGTTTATTTTGACACCCTTTATATTATTATTGCCTATTAGTAACAGGGGGACAGAGTTCCACCTCGACCTCCTTTTGTAGTGCTGGCCCGTTTGAAGTTGAAGCTCTGGCATATATGTCACAAAAATCAACACACTGCTTCAGAAACACTGTGCCGAGGGTTGGTTCGTCTGAACAGAGTCACATGATCAATGACGTCCAAAGCTTCATTCGGCATGTCACTGCTTCAGTACCTGATTCAATGGTTTGTAAGGAACTGAATCATTGACGGGGCTTGTGCTGTGTTTTGGTAGCGATTTCTGCGTGAGAAAGCGAACCAGTGTCCAACATAATGAGAGTCATGGAGCTGCCGAGGAAGAGAGGACCTACCTACTCCTAAATAAAAGCCAGTTCACAACCTATTTGGTCCACTGGTCTAAAATGTACAAAGAAATACACTATACATATAGTGATGGTTATCATTATATAAGTAGTAGTATATTATATATAAACATACCTTAATTACATAATTATGTGGAGGCAGGGCTCCCACAGCACAACAATACTCTTAATCTATTATAACATTGTGTTGTACATTATTATATACAGTGTATATTTTATTTGTCTTAATAAAAAACACTAAGAAGTCCCAGTCAAAGGGAGAACACACCATAACATATTTAAACAAGAAAGGTTTATTCATTAGCATAATTTCTTAATAAATTAGACAGAATGTCTTTCCAGTCTGAAAGAGATCTTTCTATTCCTGTTTGCTAACCTGAATCTACAGTGGATTCATTCTTTTCAGCATCCTTATTATATTTATTGATTTTACAGTAATCTTCATTTAGTAAACTGACATTCGGTTTTCAATATGCCGTTTATATTTAGCTCAGTGGCTATAAAGAACCTGTCTTTCCAGTGTTTAGTCCAAAAAGTGTCTTGTGCATCAGAAGAATGAGTCCTGGCTCCTGAATCCACTGGCTCAGTAGCTGCTAACCCATGATCTTCAGTAGTTTTAATGTTATTGCACTGTTTTACATTCATACATGCAGGAGTTTACACATCAACACAAATCCACCTTTCACTGATGTTTCCATGGGGACCCCAGAAAGGAAAGTTTGCCAGCTTGCCTTGTGTGTTGAGAATGGGGCCACATCCTCTCGCTCCGTTCCCAGTCCTCCAGTTTGTTTGTTTTTATATCACCTTACCTGCTAACTTTCTCCATGCTGTGAAGAAAAATGATAATTACCCTCTATAATTATCAACGCGTGACATGTCATAATGATCTTCATATTTGTACATGCTTTCATCTCAGTGACTCCCAAACAGCAAGCACATATGACTGTATTTTGTGGTTTGATGTAGCAGCTGATCTGTATCACTCACCTGAGTGCAGGTAGCTCCGCTTCACATACAACAGCAGGATCATAACAGAGCCCACAGCGAGGTACAACATCCAGTTTGTTGGCTCTGAAACAGAACACACATGAGTTCTGCTGCTCCCAGCTGCTAGCTCCTAGTATTACATTGAGACTCACCTTCCACAATTAGGGTGAAGCTCTTTGTGATGGGTACTTTCAGGGACTGATGGGAGACGCTGCATGTGAACTTTTTCCCAGAGTCCCTGAGCGCAGCCTGGAGGTAGAAGAAGCCCGACAACGAGAAGGTCATGTCCCGATTTTCTCTGTGGTAGGAAAGGATGACATTCTCCAGTGACCTGGGATGTGGAGCGCCCAACACGACTGGATCCTGCTCGTGCCAAATTATCTCCACATCCCGAGGGTAGTAGCTGTTTGCCTCACACACAATCTTCCTCTTGTTACCCTCCATTAGTGAGAGACTGGGTCCCACATTGAGGGAGACATGGGGAGGCTCTGAGGAAAGGAGAGAGAAAAAACCCCATTTCTTTAAAAACTGAAACGAACAGAGGCTTTTCTGCTGACTTTCTATATTTCTGAATCATAAAAAACACCTCCACACCATACGACTTTTATCACATAAGGTAAGAATGAACACTTTAAGAGCATGATTTGCTTAAAAAAAAAGACAGAATGTTATTTTAAAAAGAGTTAAAAAAAATTGTCAGCATTTACAAAGATGCATTTACATGCTATTTTGCCCTATTCAGGAAAAATGGTTTTGCAGACTTATTCATGTGCAACCCTCCAACAGCGTGTAGCCTGACAGCGATGATGCTATGCTGATAATGCTGAAAAGTGGGCGTGAACAGCAGAGTGAGTGACAGCAGGCATGCAAGCAGGAAACAGCGACAGACTGGTTCTACCACATATTTTTGAAGTTGCTCCTGATAGCAGTAAACGTCTCCAGTAAACTTTAAACAGTAATAATAAGAATATTTATGGTTGTCACAGTATGCTGTACACATCACAAACAGCTTTTTCACAGTCCACCTTAAACTCCATCCACTTAAACTCCATCAATAAATGTGGTTAAAAGCATATAAAAATTCAAAAATTATCGATCAGCACAAACATTTAGTATTAGCACTTTTGTCCATGACCTATGACTGTTTTCCTCACCTTCAATCTGCAGATTTATATCCACCCTGGCGAATAGTGGATTCACGGACACTGAACAAATGTAGGTCCCTTCACTGCTTATCATGGTGGAGGCGAGGGTGTAGGAGGCATCTCCGGCTGCAAAGGCACGTAGTCCAACACCACTTCCCTGGGTCTGTCCTGTGCGCCTGTTGTAACTGAAGAGCTTGGTCCTCTCACCGTGGTGCTGCTTGTGCCACTCCACAGTGACCTTTGCACCCTTGTGGTCGACATCAAACTGGCAGTGGAGCTTTTGCTGGAACTTCAGGCGTGCTTTAACTGAGGGAGTCTGTGTTTTGATGACCATGGCAACTGTGGAAAAGTGCCACAAACATGAACACATGTGAGTCGTTGAGCACATTTCTCAATACAAGTGTCCAATAATAGTGTAGGAGCCATGAGAAAGGCCGTCTTTCATTTGTGTATTGAAAGTTGAAGATGAACCCTAAGAGGTGTGACATTTCTTACATCTGAAATGTGACACCTCTGGCAATCCCTAATTCTAAGCCATTACGGCTGAAGATTCCTGGTTAGCTGGGTAACCACTAACCAAGTTAACAAACAACCTGGGTACAGCCTACTGTGCATATACCTTAACACAAGGATCCTTGCTTCTTATCTGTGTACATATGTTTATTTGTCTCATTCATGTAATCATTAACACCAACTGGCTGATATTAGTTACACAGACACAGGGTCCTGTTACATGCATGCAATCTTCCTCATTAACTCGGTACCATTGTTCCACATGATCACACTTTCTTATCTTTAATTAGCTTAAAAATTCCTGCTCACGTTGAGGAAATCCAAATGCTCTTTGTTGTCATTAATGGTGCATTCAACCACATCTTATAGGACAAATACACATTTGTTCTGGGACACACCCAACATGTGCATGCACTCTCTCTCAAACAAATACTAATTTTTCTAGTTTATGTGCTGGTGTAATACATTTTGTAGCGGAGTGAATACTGCCAGTCTCATTCAGAACTTCTAAATGTGTCATCAGGTGAGACTGCTGATGTCTAACTTTGATTGTAGTTCTTCATTTAATTATTAATCAGACTACCTAAATCAATGTATTTTATGAGAAGAATTAAGTACATTTTTATTATTTCATTATTTTAATTATTTTATTAACATTTTATCATTTGTTTTAATGGATGGTTAGTCATTTGTAATCAAGTTAACTGTTTTATTTATTTTCCTTCAGTCAAAGGTTGTTCCCATAATATTTATATTTTCTTCCTTTATGGCAGAGGTTCCCAAAGTGTGGGGCCCGCCCCCCCATGCAATGGCGCAGAGCCATTACATGGGGGGCGCAGTATGAAAAAAAAGAAAGAAAAAAAAGAATGCTTGGACACTGCTAGCATAATGGACAGGTTTTTGACGGGGCTCCCACACAAACGCAAAGCAGGAGATGAAGCATCGCCAAATATGTTTCCAAACCAACTTCCTTCCAAGCCAAAGACTAGAAAATATGGTGAAGCATGTCTTCCCTTTGGCTTCACCTGCACAAGTGCCGAGGTAGGTCTCCCCTGCAAATAGTTTTCCCTGCGTCGGAAGCACGGGCTGGGCTCTCCAAATCACGGCCAAACACGATCCAACAATGTCGATTTTTAGTTGACAAACACTTCTTGTAATGACTAACTACTCCTGACATTTTGGACATGTTAACTCATTATGCAGTAAAGTTACAGTGGGATACAAATAATATCAGGCTGATCCTGCCACGATTTGTTTCCCCGGTTCAAATCACGGACAAACAGTATCCCACAGCTGTTTTTGTTTTTGAACCCATTTTGCACAGAGAGGCATTTTTTGAAAAATGTAATGATAGCAATGTTGAATATTATTACACAGGAAAAAAACAACTACACGTAAAATAATTACACCGTGACGCCTCTGCCTTTCTAAATGCAGGGACAGTAACTGCGTGTGTATATGTAAGCGTGTAAAAACTGCAGATAAATTAACAGTAACAGTATTTTGTCTCTATCTGCCATTCTGCAATTCATCTCATGTAAACAATAACGTGGCGCACAGCGTGGCGTGAAAAGAGGCACATACCTTTGTCGTTGCGTGACGAACTCTGTATTCCTCGTCCACACATAAACTTAAAAAAGGAGTTTTAAATAATCTCCGTTTTCGGTGAATCGCAATACCGTTTACGTGTTGACGAAAGGCCCAAACGCATAGAAACAGCTGCGTTTTCAAAAATACCCATGTAGGTGTGGACGTAGCATAAAAGAGTTTTATTACTACCTGTAATTTATTGCCGTTTACTTGTATTTGCTTAATTGTTTACTAAATGTTTGAGGTGTGAAATAAACCGCAATGGAGTTTGTAAACAAAATATGGGTGTGTGTGTTTGGAGGATGCGTTTGTGCGGGGGGGGGGGGGGGGGGGGGGGGGCGTGAACATTTTCTTGTAAAACAAAGGGGGGCCTGGCAAAAGAAGTTTGGGAACCACTGCTTTATGGGGTTCTGGCACAGTAATACTAACGACTAGTCATAACTCCAACAAAAAACAAACTTTTAAGACAGATATATTCAGTTTTAGTCTGAAATCCTCATATGTTCAGTTTACCTGTGGTCGTGAGCACCTCTCTGTTAGGGATGGGGGGCCATTTCTGGTAGTCTGGCCCTCCTGGGGGAGGCTGGTCGAAGGGGCGCCTGAGGAAGCTGGTGATGGTGAAGAGGCCCCTGCTGTGTCTGAGGATGCAGGTAAACCAGTGGTTGTACTCCCGGGCACCGAGGACAGGCCAGCGGACGTAACCGCCCTCTGTGCTGTATCTGTGCAGCTCACACTTCAGCTGCTCTGCCTCCACCCCCTCCACATACTGCAGCAGATCCAACTTTGATCCTAGAAGATGATAAATTAAACTCTAACACACTGTTGTTGTTGTTTTTCATGTTGTTTTCAGCCTTCTCCTCATGCAGGCTGCAGTGACTCACTGGTGATGAGGAAAGTAATGGCGTTTCGGTTAACAGGAGCATCTCCTTTTTGACCAAACTGAAGTATAGCCTCTCTGTGGATGAGCCGAGTCTCTGTGTGGTTGTCCTTGTTCAAAAACACACGCTCGTCAATGAAGGAGCAGGGCAGCCACTGGAACTGATGGACACTCCACACACCTGAATGACACACACACACACACACACACACACACACACACACGGGCATAGAAAATCAAACAGTGTTAAGTTCATGTGGTAGCCTGTAGTGCCGATACTTGTTGCTGACCTACACACAAGCTGTAATCTGTGACAATAACTCACCTGCACTTAGAGTCCAGTAAATAAATATGGTCAACATCAAACCCATGATTCTTCCCCGGTGACCTCCACGGTCATACCCCTTGCTGCGTGATTGTCACAGGAAGTTTGTCGGGATACTTTCACTTTCAGTCTGCGGGAGGGGGAATGCTGTGCAGAACAGGATAACGAGCTGCTCACAGAAGAAAAAAAAACAAAAAACTTTAATCTAAAATATTTGCTATTAAATTGCGTTAATTTCCCCGAATAGGCTATACAGGTGTTCTAATTATTTTATTGTCAGTCATTATGTGGATGACTGTGTCCTGTGTAAATTACTGTGTGTGCTATGTCATACACAAAGGCTGGATTTTTACGGATTCGTTTTCCCACAAAGATCTATTGTTAATTCACGGCGAATAGTTTTGTTTTTGTCTTGTTTTTTAGTGGTTTTTTCTTTTGGTAGGGGGTGTCTTTTTGTTTTGTTTTTTAACTGTATTAAACTTGCAGTACCTTTTTTGTCCTGAAGTGTCGCTGTAAAAAACTGACTGCATGAAAATACCAGCTCAATAGAGACAAGTCCTGAAATTCAACACACGGCGTAAAAGAGAACTTTTCCACCCAATTTTATTAATGAACAATAGCAATACAAACAGATGAGGCGCTATCCACCAAACAAAAATAAATTATACAAAGGCTGAGTGTTTAGGAGACATATCAAGAGACATATCAAATACAATAAATATTAAAAATATTAATAAACGTGAAAAAGCATAAGCATAAAAAAGTTCCTAAAGAAAAAAGAGTCCTGATACCAAAGTCTCAAAAAATATTCCATATTGTTTTATTGAATCCTGTTGGACTGTAACCAGCTCCTCCTGTGATTCCAGAAAGCCTGCAGTGATTCAGTGTGGAAAAAGTAGACGATCCACACTTTCTATATCATCTTCACAGAATACTCAGGTGGTCATATCCAAGTTAAACCAACTTAAGCCTGAAGGATTATTTTGATGGTAACTTTCATTTACAATTTTGAATTTCACCTCTTTCCCTTTGGGAGGAAGAGGAAGTGAAATATGCTTACTCCTTGTTAGACGAACCTCCTCAGCCTCAAATTCCTTCAAAATAGAAGAAGATTAGACTTTCTGCAACTGAATGCTTCTGAAAACCTTTTGTACATTTATCATCACAAAAGTTAATTGCTACTATGCTGAGCTGTCTGAGTTCAGGAGAAGTCTCAGAGTACACAATGTATTCTTTATCCATCCATCTTGAAGGCAGTGGGATAAGTTTTTTTTTAAGAAGGATGGTTTGTCCAGTTTAACCTATGCAGCATTCTCTTTTCCAATGTTTCAAAGTGATTTAAGACATAGATAATGTAATTTTAATTTAGTAAACAAATTTTGTTTTACAAAGAAAAGAAATGTGGTTAAAAATGTTAATGCCTTTGGTATAAATGCAACTGAATTTGGAGTTTATGGATTGTGTGTTCAAGCTTCTTTCCAAATCCAAAGTAGTGCAAAGTTTTCATTACAAAAAGATGTCCGATGTCATCAAATGCACTACAAAAATATAAAAATACAATATATCCATGCTCTTGAATTAAATAGGCTTCCATCAGTACAATCTAACATCAGTCCAGTGTTATTACAACTGACCGTCCGTTCTAAAATAGCTGTGAGCTGGTATGTCCCTGTATATTTCTTTGAAGCCATCATCAGGATCACTGAATTCAGATCCTCAGTTTTCAGCTCTGATTCACATAATATTTGAAAGAGTCCTGAGTATACAGGATAACATCCTGAATCCCAAAGAGTAGTCTGTGGAGCATAAACTGGAATAAAAAGTGACTACTTATTTGTTAGTACTTCAGAAAACTTTGCATTTTACCCTATTTGCCAACAGAGCCGTGATTGATTTTCATTGGATGTCTAAATCACAGTTATCTAAATTACTAAAACATGAAGAACTCTTCATAAGCCATCAAACTTTTGCCCTTTTGCAAACTAAAAAAAGAGCCTCTCTTAAAAAGCCCTGAAATTTAATGACCCAAACAAAACTGTAATGTTTACTATGAATTTTAACAAAGAAAAATAAAATAAAATACAACACTTGTTCAAGTCAACCAGTTCACTAGCTGGTAACCCATCATTTTAAGCAGAGTTGTAATGCACTGCCTCACTGTCACACATGGAATGCAGGAGTTCACCAGCCCTCAGTCCGTCGATGGATCTGTGAAGACTCTGAAGCAAGACTCATTTAGCAGCTCACCTCCCTTATTCAGTCTGTGGCCACAACCTCTTCCTTTCTTCGTTTCAGTTCACTTCAATTCAATTCAATTCACTTCAATTCAATTCAGTTCAATTCAATTCAATTCAATTCTATTTATACAACACTAAAACAACAGTCATCTCAAGGTGCTTCCCATTCCCTTTTTTGTTTGTTTTCTTGTTTTTATATCACCTTACCTGCACCAACCTTCTCCACACTGTGGAGAGAAAAAAACAGTAATTACTTTAAAGAACTTCAGCATCTCACATGTGATACAACCAAGTTCCAAAAAAGCTGGGACGGTGTATGAAATCTGAATAAAAGCAGAATGTAATGCTTTACACATCTCATAATCCCATATTTTATTCACAAACATTGAAAACATATCAAATGTTAAAACTGATAAAATGGAAAATTTAAAGAAACACAAATAGTTCATTTTGATTTTAATGGCTTATTTATTGTGAGGGTCCCAGGGGCTGGAGCCTGTCACACTAACTGCAAGGTGAGAGGCGGGTACACTCCGGAGAGGTCGCCTGTCTGTCACAGGGCTAACACAGAGAGACATACAACCTTTCATGGGTAATTTAGAATTACCAATTAACTCAACCCCAATAACTGTATGTCTTTGGACTGAGGATAGGCTCCAGATACCCCTGCAACCCTGATAAGGATAAATGTAAGAGAATGGATGGATGGAATTTGATGGCAGTAACTCTATGGTGTAGAGCTGTGTATTGAGTGTATCAAACCCAAATGCAGAAATCAGGATTCGGGAGTGAACTGATAAGGCTAGGACACAAAGGAAAAAATCAGGAATGATGAGACCACAGGCCTTAAACCAGGGGTCTCAAACTCAATTTAGCTGGGGGCTGCTGGAGGCAGAGTCTGGGTCAGGCTGGGCCGCATTAGGTTTTCCACAAGAAAGGCATGATTAAAAATTCCAATCTTCTCAAATCTCTTTATTTTTATTTTTTTTTAACACAAAATAAGATGAAAAATAAATAAACAAATTAAGAATTAATAAGAAAATAAATCAATCTGTAATACATAAATAAAATAATAATAAGATATTTTTAGTCAGTGAACTTATGTGTTTTTTTCAGTCTTCTATATCTGCTGTATTTAGATTCAAATGTCTGTATTAACAGTTCTATAACCTTCTTCTGAACATGAATGGAACACTGTAGAAAATGAACTGTTCTTCTGAACATGGCTTCTCTTGCCTACTCCTTGCTGCTAGAGACCTGGCAGCGTTTCCTCTCGCATAGCTGAGCCAGATTTGGCCTGAGGGAGGAAGCAGTTGAGACCCTCAGTATGTCTTGAAGATGATCATCCGTAAGTCTGGACCTGTACTTGGACTTATTGAAGTTCAAAGTGGAGAAGAGCTTTTCGCACAAGTATGTGCTACCAAAAAGGCACATGGTCCGCTTGAACATTCGGGAAAGCCGAGGGAAACTAGGGCTCAATTCTCTCAAAAATTGTCCAAGCTTGTCTGCTTTTCCACTCACCTCCCTGAACTTCGCTTTGAGTTCAGAGTTGCACTGCAGCTCAATGAGCTCCATTTGAAGCACAGAAGGGGCATCTTGCACATCAAAGGAGAAGGGGTCCGCAAAAATTGGAAAGGTGGCTCTGTGTGTCTTGAAGTCAGCAAATCTGTGATCAAATTCCTCCTGTAGCCTCAAAATGACATCAACATACTTGTCACCACTGAATGGTGTGCCTGCATCCACGAGTGCCTTGCATGCTGGGAAATGGCAAGGGTTTGTCTGAGAGAGCTGGGCTTTCCATAGCGCAAGTTTTGTGGAGAATGCTCTCACGTTGTCATAGGCAGCACTGACAAGTTGCCCCTGGCCTTGTAACTTCTTGTTTAGTACATTAAGCTCATGTGTTATATCAACAAGAAAAGCTAGGTCCATGAGCCATTTGGGATCACTTAGCACAGGAAGACTAACTCCATCCTTCTCCATGAAGGCTTTCACTTCTGCTCTCAACTCAAAAAATCTCTTTAATACATTTCCCCTGCTGAGCCAACGTACCTCAGTGAAGTAGAGCACATCCCCATATTCTGACTCCATTTCCTCTAAAAAGCACGGAACCTTCGGTGCTTTAAGCCCCTGGATCTGATTTGGTTGATGCATTTCACAACAATAGACATCACATTGTCAAACTTCAGGCATTTGCTGCAAAGGACCTGCTGATGGATAATGCAGTGCAGAGCAATGCCTCCTTCACGCCTTCCTCTTCCAGTTTCTTTTGAACAAGTGCCACCAGTCCATTTTTCCTCCCTGTCATTGATGGCGCTCCATCTGTTGTTATTCCAACAAACCTCTTCCATGGCAAACCAACATTCTCAATGACATCACACAGCTTGTGAAATATCTCCTGAGCGGTGGTCTGGCCATGCATTGGAATTACTGTGAGCAGCTCCTCCATCACTTCAAAACTGTCATCAACACCACGGACATACATTGCGAGCTGGGCAGTGTCGGTGATGTCTGTTGTCTCATCAAGAGCGACTGAGTATACACTGAAACATTTGGCTTTCTCACACAGTTGATCATAAATGTCATTTGACAGGTCAGAAATGCAATCTGCTACGGTGTTGCAGAAAGGCTGATGTTGCTAAACTGACCTTTCTTTGCCGGACAGACTATATTTGCAGCCTGCAATATGCACTTTTTGACAAATTCACCTTCTGTGAATGGCTTCTCTGCTTTAGCAATCATCTCACTAACCACGTAGCTAGCTTCGACTGCTGCATTATTCTCTTTGGTTGCTTTCTTGAAGAAATCTTGCTGCCTCAGTAGATCTGTTTTAAGACTGGCAACCCGTTCGCTCTCTCATCTCCCTGGTATTTTGCATACACCTCAGCATGTCTAGTTGTGTAATGACGTTTCAAATTGTATTCCTTGTGCACCGCAACTTTCTCTGTGCAAATAAGACACGTCGGGGTGCCCCTGTGCTCAACAAAGAATATTGCATTTCCCACTTTTCCTGAAATTGTCGGTGCTCATCACCACCTTTCTCTTCACTGCAGGCTTTGAAAAAGACATGTTTGGGACTATGTAACATTTATAATTCTACTTGGTGTCACTGTCGCATTGAAGTTTCAATCAAGCATTTAGCCGACGGACGTCTCAACGCATAGAGAACGTCATTTCCCCTTCTTTTCTTGCAACCGTAGCACGGCGATCGGCAGATAAGAAGTCGGTAGCAGTCTCTTTTGTTTTTACGCTCGATGTTCATGTCTTTCATGATGACACGAACACCGTGGCATTTGCAGATGGTAGAAAGTACAGGGATAGTGAGCGCAAAAAAGGCGACTGCTCACGGACTGTTAGCCGCCGGGCTGTTGTTACAGGAAAAAGAAGCGGAATGACACCGTGACATATAACAAATAACATCACCTGTTTCTGATGTTAGTTGTTTTGACTGCTTTTACATTATATGAAATATATGTAATGTTCATGTATGCTGCAATGCAAACGGAGTGATGCAAATAAAAAACATCGACCCACAAATTACGGTGCGACCCTATACTTAGTCCGGGTTACTGGGGACTGTTATTGCCGATGAACAGGTGTCACTATGTGACTGCAGACTAAATTGGGCTGCATTGAGTTCATTACTTTTCTTACTGCGGTCAAGTGAGCCCTCACTTACGAAGTCACAGTCAAGCTAGCCGCCCCGCCAGCCGCACCTAAAATGTGGTTGCACTACTCTACGTATATTACGGTACGGATGAAGCCCGGCTAAGAAACGCAGTCTTTGTGTCCTGACACTATATTACTTTACAATCCACTCCCAAATTTGGTTCATCTCCACTTTTCACCCCATGATCCACAGCCAAAATTGCTGTACAATTCAGCGAAAATTAACAATAAAATTAACCAATATACAGTACTGTACTTTTATAGTATCTTCATTTTTGACCTCAGATTACAGGAAACTGTAAGAGGTGACGCAGATATTTCACTGGATTCTGACTGTGGGTGACCCCCACTCTTCACCCTGTGATCCACAGACAATTTACTGTACAGTTTTCCTGAAAAGTGATAGTAAACTTTACCCAAATTACTCTACTGTACTCTATATATTCCCATCTTTCACCTCAGATTACAGGAAAACTGTAAGAGGTGACGCAGATATTTCACTGGATTCTGACTCTAGGCCATCTCCACTCTTCACCCTGTGATCCACAGACAAATTTACTGTACGGTTTTCCTGAAAATTGATAGTAAACTTTGCACTATTTACTGTACTGTACTCTATATATTCCCATCTTTGACCTCAGATTACAGGAAAACTGTAAGAGGTGACGCAGATATTTCACTGGATTCTGACTCTAGGTGACCCCATTCTTCACCCTGTCATCCACAGACAATTTACTGTACGGTTTTTGAGAAAATTGATAGTAAACTTTGCACATTTTACTCTACTGTACTCTATATATTCAAATCTTTGACCTCAGATTACAGGAAAAGTATAAGAGGTGACACTGATATCTCACTGGATTCTGACTCTAGGCCATCTCCACTCTTCACCCTGTGATCCACAGCCGAATTTACTGTACGGTTTTCCTGAAAATTGATAGTAAACTTTGCACATTTTACTCTACTGTACTCTATATATTCCCATCTTTCACCTCAGATTACAGGAAAACTGTAAGAGGTGACGCAGATATTTCACTGGATTCTGACTCTAGGCCATCTCCACTCTTCACCCTGTGATCCACAGACAAATTTACTGTACGGTTTTCCTGAAAATTGATAGTAAACTTTGCACTATTTACTGTACTGTACTATATATATTCCATCTTTGACCTCAGATTACAGGAAAACTGTAAGAGGTGACGCAGATATTTCACTGGATTCTGACTCTAGGTGACCCCCATTCTTCACCCTGTCATCCACAGACAATTTACTGTACGGTTTTTGAGAAAATTGATAGTAAACTTTGCACATTTTACTCTACTGTACTCTATATATTCATCTTTGACCTCAGATTACAGGAAAACTGTAAGAGGTGACGCAGATATCTCACTGGATTCTGACTCTAGGCCATCTCCACTCTTCACCCTGTGATCCACAGCCGAATTTACTGTACGGTTTTTGAAAATTGATAGTAAACTTTGCACATTTACTCTACTGTACTCTATATATTCCATCTTTCACCTCAGATTACAGGAAAACTGTAAGAGGTGACGCAGATATTTCACTGGATTCTGACTCTAGGCCATCTCCACTCTTCACCCTGTGATCCACAGACAAATTTACTGTACGGTTTTCCTGAAAATTGATAGTAAACTTTGCACAATTTACTCTACTGTACTATATATATTCCCATCTTTGACCTCAGATTACAGGAAAACTGTAAGAGGTGACGCAGATATTTCACTGGATTCTGACTCTAGGTGACCCCCACTCTTCACCCTGTCATCCACAGAAATTTACTGTACGGTTTTTGAGAAAATTGATAGTAAACTTTGCACATTTTACTCTACTGTACTCTATATATTCATCTTTGACCTCAGATTACAGGAAAACTGTAAGAGGTGCACTGATATTTCACTGGATTCTGACTCTAGGCCATCCCACTCTTCACCCTGTGATCCACAGCCAATTTACTGTACGGTTTTTGAGAAAATTGATAGTAAACTTTGCACATTTTACTCTACTGTACTCTATATATTCCATCTTTCACCTCAGATTACAGGAAAACTGTAAGAGGTGACGCAGATATTTCACTGGATTCTGACTCTGGGTGACCCTACTCTTCACCCTGTCATCCACAGCCGAATTTACTGTACGGTTTTCCTGAAAATTGATAGTAAACTTTGCACAATTACTCTACTGTACTCTATATATTCCCATCTTTGACCTCAGATTACAGGAAAACTGTAAGAGGTGACGCAGATATTTCACTGGATTCTGACTCTAGGTCCCACTCTTCACCCTGTGATCCACAGACAAATTTACTGTACGGTTTTCCTGAAAATTGATAGTAAACTTTGCACTATTTACTTACTGTACTATATATTCCCATCTTTGACCTCAGATTACAGGAAAACTGTAAGAGGTGACGCAGATATTTCACTGGATTCTGACTCTAGGTGACCCCCACTCTTCACCCTGTCATCCACAGACAATTTACTGTACGGTTTTTGAGAAAATTGATAGTAAACTTTGCACATTTTACTCTACTGTACTCTATATTTCCATCTTTGACCTCAGATTACAGGAAAACTGTAAGAGGTGACGCAGATATTTCACTGGATTCTGACTCTAGTGCCCCACTCTTCACCCTGTCATCCACAGACAATTTACTGTACGGTTTTTGAGAAAATTGATAGTAAACTTTGCACATTTACTCTACTGTACTCTATATATTCCATCTTTGACCTCAGATTACAGGAAAACTGTAAGAGGTGACAGATATTTCACTGGATTCTGACTCTGGGTGACCCACTCTTCACCCTGTGATCCACAGCCAAATTTACTGTACGGTTTTCCTGAAAATTGATAGTAAACTTTGCACATTTACTCTACTGTACTCTATATATTCCATCTTTGACCTCAGATTACAGGAAAACTGTAAGAGGTGACGCAGATATTTCACTGGATTCTGACTCTAGGCCATCTCCACTCTTCACCCTGATCCACAGACAAATTTACTGTACGGTTTTCCTGAAAATTGATAGTAAACTTTGCACTATTTACTGTACTGTACTATATATATTCCCATCTTTGACCTCAGATTACAGGAAAACTGTAAGAGGTGACGCAGATATTTCACTGGATTCTGACTCTAGGTGACCCCCACTCTTCACCCTGTCATCCACAGACAATTTACTGTACGGTTTTTGAGAAAATTGATAGTAAACTTTGCACATTTTACTCTACTGTACTCTATATATTCCCATCTTTGACCTCAGATTACAGGAAAACTGTAAGAGGTGACGCAGATATTTCACTGGATTCTGACTGTGGTGACCCCACTCTTCACCCTGTCATCCACAGCCAAATTTACTGTACGGTTTTTGAAAATTGATAGTAAACTTTGCACATTACTCTACTGTACTCTATATATTCCCATCTTTGACCTCAGATTACAGGAAAACTGTAAGAGGTGACGCAGATATTTCACTGGATTCTGACTCTAGGTGATCCCACTCTTCACCCTGTGATCCACAGCCAAATTTACTGTACGGTTTTTGAGAAAATTGATAGTAAACTTTGCACATTTACTCTACTGTACTCTATATATTCCCATCTTTGACCTCAGATTACAGGAAAACTGTAAGAGGTGACGCAGATATTTCACTGGATTCTGACTCTAGGTGACCCCCACTCTTCACCCTGTCATCCACAGACAATTTACTGTACGGTTTTTGAGAAAATTGATAGTAAACTTTGCACATTTTACTCTACTGTACTCTATATATTCCCATCTTTGACCTCAGATTACAGGAAAACTGTAAGAGGTGACGCAGATATTTCACTGGATTCTGACTCTAGGTGACCCCCACTCTTCACCCTGTCATCCACAGACAATTTACTGTACGGTTTTTGAGAAAATTGATAGTAAACTTTGCACATTTACTCTACTGTACTCTATATATTCCCATCTTTGACCTCAGATTACAGGAAAACTGTAAGAGGTGACGCAGATATTTCACTGGATTCTGACTCTGGGTGACCCCACTCTTCACCCTGTCATCCACAGCCAAATTTACTGTACGGTTTTTGAAAATTGATAGTAAACTTTGCACATTTTACTCTACTGTACTCTATATATTCCCATCTTTGACCTCAGATTACAGGAAAACTGTAAGAGGTGACGCAGATATTTCACTGGATTCTGACTCTAGGCCATGTCCACTCTTCATCCTGTCATCTACAGACAAATTTACTGTACGGTTTTGAGACTGCTGTGTTAACAGAGTATGACAAAGGCTAAGAAAATGTACTGCCTAAAATAATATCAAATTTAAACAACTAATTACAAAATTGCTACACCTGCTGTTATTGCCAGGTGTTCGATAGAGTATTATTTAGTCATAAAAAATACATATCATTGACATATCATCAGTAAAAGAAATACTCTCACTATGCAAGACATGTTTGGAAATTCAGTTAATAAATATTGTATGAAATCTATACAGATGTTTGAAGGTATAATGCAAAGCATGTTTGTTTCTTATGGCTTACAAATGTGTTTTCCTTTAACAAAATTTACATTTCATTTATACAGTTTCGCAGACGAAACAATAAAATAGGTTTCCTGAACTGTTCTTCATGGCCCAAATTTTGAATCCTTTTGAGGGTGATGCATTATCCATGAAGGTGGGCAATTTGTTCATTGATCTCTGACCCTCACTGACTCTGACGCCTCCTAATTCTGCTTCCAGCCTTGCTGATTAATTTGTTCTTCCTTTTGGCATCCCTGTCACTGATGCTGTCACCAGTTGTACACAACATCTCTGCTTGTCCACCAGTCTAATCTGTAATTCAGGTGAACCCAGAATTACCTGTATCTTTGTAATGTTTCAAAAAATATACACTATATGTTGATGTGCATTGTCCCACCTTTCTTTCCTTTATAAGTAAGAATCTCTATGGTTTTAATGACAATTCATATACAGATTGCGGATGACATTTTATTCAACACTCAAATAAGTTCCTCACCAGCATACTGTAGTACAATTTCAGCCCACCGTTAATAAACCCATCCAATGCAGCGTTATCAGAGAAATTATGCAAGTGTTATGTTTGTATGTACTAGTAATCTATTTATCATTTATCATGACTCCTGCTCTGATGATTTTTTCTTCTCCTTCTGTAATTTTAATAGATAAAGGATGTTGAACATTAAGCTCCAAACAGGATGAATGAGGAAGACCACAGAGGAGAATCGTGGATGTAGTGAAAGAATACATGCAGATGGTTTTTTTATGGTGGAGGAGCAACTTCTGATACCATCTTAAAAAAAAACACATAAAATTGAAGAGTAAAAATAATGACAACAATATGTCTAAATTTTGTATTAATTTTTTAGAGCAAATGCAGTCTTGTCATGGTCAGAGTTGCCCACTCATATTTGACTAATTCAAATAAAATTACTGAATTTAAATGCTTATGTTCTAATAAAAGGCATTGTTTAATACTTCTGCCATGACAACCCAAATAAATCAATGAGAGGGAAACGGGAAGATTAGTCATCAGGCAAGGTTTACTGTTCATTTACCATGCCTTGATAAAAGTAAGCTTAACAAAAGAAACAGGCTGTGGACGAGAACCGGGCGGCTGAGCCAGATCAAAGACATTACTAAACAAAAAGATGCCAACAGCTTCCCTAAAGTGGAAATCTAATAATATGCAAAACAAAAGGCCTGTGTAGCTGCTTGACACATAAGGTCAGTCACAGGATACAAAAGTGTCATCACCTGCCTAACCTAGTGTTTTTAACACTTAAAGCTCATTTGAATGTGTTTGGGGTACTCCGATCTTATCTGTCCAGCCTCACACCCAAACACTCTATTCACACACACAGACACCTACTAACAAAAGTTCAAAGACAGTCAGAAGCCAACCTGGCCTGGGAGCTGTTTTTTTAAATTATCCCAGGCAAGCGATTGGTCTACTGTTCCCCAGATCAGCCAATAGAGACATGCCAATTACCTTTGCATTGGACAATAGAATGAGGCTTGACACGTGAAAGACAAGAGTAACAGAAAACACAGAGCTGGATGCCATGGCATGCAACAGATCTTGTTCCATGCTCATTTTTGATTGTCTCAGTAAATATGTTAAGTGCACAAACGTTGAAAATCTAACTCACTCACTTGTCCAATAGAAAATAATATTTTCCTCTTTGTTTGTTAATTTTCATGTTACTATAAGTAATAGTAGTCTTAGAGGTATAAAAACAATTTTCAATTCTCATAATTTATATGAAAGTCTTTAATCACATCTTTTACAATATATTTTAAGCAATATGCTTTTGTCTTTTTCTCTGACACTCATTGTCTTTAACATTAATATTATGAATTACCTATACAATATCTTGCCTTTTGATTGCAGGTTTCATACATTTTTTGTTTTTTTCATACTGTAACTCATAGAAATATTTCTGCCAATACTATTTTGATTATATTTTATACATGACATTAAAAGGTTGTACATTGCCTTAACATTTTTTAGTTTTTGCTTCATTATTAGAATTAAATTATTATTTTTTGTTAATTCAATGCAAACTGATGTGTGGGACAAGAGTCACATGACATATAGCCAACCCACCTTTGATCTTTCGGTATTTATTGAGTCGTTGCATCGTACGGACAGATAACGTAGCTTTCATTGCGACAGGAAACGGTTATATGTGGTTACGCTGTCATTACATATACTTATTATTAGTACACTGAACTTTTCTTCGAGGCCTACGTGGACAAAAATTTTCGGTTTACCCACCAACAATAAAATGGAAAGGTGAGTAATTAACACTAAAAATTGAACTATTAACAAGAAACGAGAACATTCTAGCCATTTCATGCCAGTTATTTTCCTCAGTCTAATTATAGAAAATTGTTTTAGATTGTTTGCGCTTTGTATATAGTCTTCATCCAGAAATGTGTCTAAAATCATAATTTTTAGAATTTGAAAACTTTAATAATATTGATATACTAACCGATGGAGAGCATATATATATAGAAATATAACATATAGCCTACCTAAGATTAGATTTTGTACTCTTAGGCGTACATTTAAAAGTAACACACTCCATTTAAGCGTAGTTAAAACTTTTGATGTTGTATCTTTTTTTAAATATAAATATTCATTAAGAAAAAGAAGTGATATCACATTGAGATAATTGAAAGATACGTAACATTTTGTAGTACGAAAAAATACGTTAAAACAAAATCCATGTTTGGTTGAATTAGTTGTAAAACAACCATAATAAGTAACAGTGTTCACCATGATAAATAACTCATCTCACAAAAGTCTTTTTGTCACATAAGGTCATAAATTCTCTTTTAAGCATTTGCACTGGGTATTACCAGATTTAAATTTTTCATTGGCTTGACACAATGAGTCTTTCATGTCGTTGTGATTGTGATAATGATTGTAAAATACGTTCAGAGCAACGGTCTTTAACAGCTTGTCTTTGTGGTTTAGGAGCCACTCAAAATGTATATCAACAGAGTATAACATTATTAATACTAATAAATCAGGTAGGGAATGTGTATTATACACAGTGAATTAGTGCTTGTGTTTTTAACTATAGTGTTGATTACAGTAATTTGCACTGTGAATTTTAAAACTTAGAACTTAGTGATAGTGTATTAGCAAATAAACATTAAAAAGGACTGTGTTAGTTAGCACTTGTATGTCCAAAAATCTAACTGCTACCAGTTATGTTGTTGGCATAGAAAAATGCACCAAAAAGATTTTTCCGCATCATGCGTTTTGGACATCACTAGAGTGTGGGTACTTGGAGTGCCCCAAAATGTTTTCTGAAGTCTATTAAACTTAAATGAAGAGTTCACATTTATGCTGTTTCATATGTTATTGTTGATCAGCATTGCAAGGTTGATCTCAGGATAACAGATATGTTCATATGGTTTGTTTTTCTTTGTATTAATTTTCATTTGTCTCAAAATTTCAGGACCTGCACTTTTTCAGTTTTTGGAAAGGCAAGTAATTTAACAAAAAATAATGTGATACATTATTGTGGTGTAAGTGATACAGATTGAACAAAGATGTGTTAATGTCACTGTTCTCTTTTACATAAAAGGCACGGACAATTTCAAAATCCCTGCCAAATATATTAGAGGTCATTCACAAGTATGCTGAACCCGGGACCAGTCTAAAGACCTACAGTATTCACAAAGTGCATGGCTTTTGGGAAAATGTCTCAAGAGATTTGGGAGTGCCTAATACATGTCTTAATAGGAAAAAAATTCTCAAAGCAGTCCTGCAGTATGAAAAGGTAAGCAATGTGTTCTCACAAAGTATTTATATTTATTCCATTTAAAAAAAAAAGTTTAAAAAAAGAACAGATATTTCTTTGGTAGAACTTCCTGTAATAAAAATTATTATGCAAAAATCAAATATTTTTACAGACCACATCAGGGGTAGAGGGTCCCTTGCTACAGACTGATTTTCCTACTGCAGAGACAACACTTGGAGATGATGTTCCTTCCATTGTAAGAAATGTGTCATACACTTACTGTCAGATTTAAAATTTTGAAGCCATTATGACAACCTTATCCAGCTATAGTAGAGATCCAGCTTTTTAGATACAAATAAAACAAATTCACTCCAAAATGTCATCTTTAAAATAATTTAAATCTTGAAACAGAGTAATAATGAGTCATATGGAGAGCAAGAAAGTAGATTACAATAGGCTTAACAGCAAGTAAACACATACCAAAGCAAATCACCAAACCATGAGGTGTAGAGCCTTAAGCACCCACAGGACAGCCTCACAAAGACCTGAGTGTCAGATCTGACCTCCACTTTAAAGGAGTAACCAACTCATCCTCCTGCTGCTGACTAACTTTTCACTCCTTGTCTTCCACCCTTCTAATTTCTCCATTTGATCTTGTTATTGCCCAATCCAGTTCCAAAATCTGAATCAGAATATTACTTTATCATTTACAATAATTATAGTACTATATTCCTTTGCTGAATATTTTTTCCCTTATAAAACCGTCATTACATAGTGATTCCTTTCAAAATATTTTGTAATAATGTATGTTAACAAAGACATACAGATATTTCAGTCTAATTGTTATGTTTTAATTAATTTGTGATTCGTTAGAATGAGGAAGACATTGTTGTTGAGCCAAAGTCTCCACAATCTGTAGGAAATGTACCTTTACCTTCAAGAAAAGAGGTAATTATTTGTATATTATTTAGTATTACATTGTGATACCTTGGAAAAACATTAATTTGTAAATTAACGAAAACGCTTTCTCTTCCCAGGATGCACTTCAAAAACTGCAGAGAGCGGCATCCATACCCCAGACACACAATCCCTCGAGAGTGACTCTAAATCTTCATCTTCAAATGCAAATGCTAAGGTAATTTCATAACTTTTGCTGTTTTTAATGCACAACAGAGAAAGAAAACACGGAGTTTATATTTTTGTTAAACACTATCAGGATGTAATTATTATATTAAAAATTTTGTCTTTTTAAATGTAATCCAAAGTTTAAATTTAAAGTTAAAATCTTTTTGTGATGATCTTTAGAGGTAAAATAAATATTTCTTAGTCATATTCACTTACTTGTACTATGGGTTCATTAGTGAAATTGTAACATAATGATGCTGTTTCATAGAGACACTGTAGTGACAAACATTGAAAGTATTTATATTTGAAATATATATCTGTATGTTGCAGAGGAATGAATCAGATGAATCAGCTAAGGTCAACACAGACAGTAGCAGTTCAGGAGAAAGATTTTTCACATCTGGTTTGCCACAGCAGAAAACTTTCTTTCATAAATGAGAATGAATGGAAGGAGTTACGGCAACATCAGTCAGGAAGACTATTTAAAGGACTGCAGTGGACAAATATAATTGCTAGTGGAATCAGAACCCTTAATCCGTACTGCAGTTTTGGATTTCGGAGACACAGTGTGAAAAAACTCTCTTCAAGATCAAAGGCACCGGTTTTCAGGTGTATGGGGTACTGCAGATTTCAGGACTGCCCTGTACTGTGGATGTGGTGGTTTATGACGAAGAGACACTGAAAGCAGAAGTCGTTTTTAAAGGAGGTGAGGTCTGCCATAATAACAAAGAGCTGAAAAGGCGGCCTGTGCGTGCACAATCACGTCAAAGTGCTGGAGAACTCCTCAAAAACAAATTACCAAGGAGCTTGTACTTGGAGTCTTTACAGAAAGTGCCACAAAAGGTGATCCAATCTGGCAACAGGGATGATGCTCCAACAAAAGAAGTCTTGAAAAACATTGCATGGTCTGAAAGAAAAGCCAGTAGAGCAGATCCCAACGAGCTGATGAGCTTACAAAAGATAATTCAACAGTATCAGGACACTGAAAAGGACGTACTGCAGAAGATTCTGATGCATCCAAAGGGCATAATGCTGTGGTCTAAGAAAACCTTGTCAGTTTTTCATCAAAGATGCAAAGAAGACATTGTGTACTTTGATGCCACTGGAAGTATAATAAGAAAAGAAAGTGCTGGAAGGCCACCATATTATGTGTATGAGTTGGTTGTCAGAAACCCATCCAAAGGTGCTTCTCCTCTTCCAGTTGCTACATATGTCACATGTGACCACACTACTGCCTCTGTGACATACTTCTTGCAGGCCTTTCAGACTGATCTGGTAAGAGCATTTGGTAATCGGGCCTACAACAGGCCTGTCATGTTCATGTGTGATGGATCCCTAGTACTCCTTCGATCCATTTCCATGACATTCTGCAGAACAAGTCTAGAGGATCTGCTGCAGAAGTACTATGTCTTACTCACTGGCCAGCATTCAGCACAGGAATTCAACATTCCCATTCTTCATCGATGTTTGAGCCATGTCATGAAAAATGCCAAGGACCTTTGTAAAAAACAGTGAGTACATTTATATCAATAATTAAAAAAGAATACAAGATTTGTAATGTAAAGGCCCTACTAACAGTGATTTCATTCGTTCATTTTCCCAGCATTCCAGAGAACTACAGGCTTGGAATGCATGTGTTTGGGCTCCTTGCATGCTGTGATAACTTAAAAGACATGGATGATGTTGTCCATAGTGCAGCAATAGTGTTTTGCAGTCCTTGTAGTGGAAGGAACGTAACAAAACACTACAACAACTTGAAAATCCTTATGCAAAAAAGGGGACCCTGGATTTGGATGAAAAGACTGTGATTGCTGAGGACTACAAGGTTAGCTAAGATTTATTATTTAAGTAATCTTATTAATAACTTTTTTACTTTTATGTCCCAAATGAATTAATGAATTTAAATGATTAAAAATATATATATATTTTAAACCACAATAACATTATATATAATTAATTTCTCTTTGCTTTGATAACTTACTGAATATAGATATATATCTGTTTTACAGACTGATGTTCAGAATGCCCCCTTGAAGACCCATTTCCAGGCAATTGTTGACAATGCAACACTGGACTGTGAGGGTGAAAGAAACATCTTTCATGCACCCAAATTTATTGCCGGTCTGGTAAATCACCTTCTACCACATGCAACTTTGTGGTCATCAATGATGCTCGGTACATTTTTTATTTGTTGTATTACTATCATAAATTGTCATTTATTAATAAATGTAAATGTGATAAATGTTGAATTATCTATTTTAATTATGTTTTGAATTACTTGTATTCTTCTTAGGGGATCTTGGACGTCATGGTACTGGTCCTGCTTACCAGCAGCTCAGTAAACTCTATAGTGACATTCAGCAATCCAAGAACCAGGTATCATAGCGAGAAGAATAAGTGAAAAAGAAACATAAGTTGTATATAAATTTACAATCCATAGATATTGACTTAAACAATGTACTATTGCATTTAAGAATTTTACACAAGACAACAGAACCCAAGGAATCATGGAGAAAAGCCAGTGGGATTTGAAAAAAATCCGTATCCAGAGAAGGAGACTGACAAGGCTTGATGACTTTGTGGAAATTTATCAAAAAATGCATGATGCCCTCCTGCTTGAATATGCAGACATGAAAAAATCAAGACAAAAGGTATGAATAACTTCCTAATAATGAAAATGATGTTTTATACAAATAGAACAAGAAACTAAGAAAAAGTGAAAACATTTGGCTATGACTGTAGAATTAAGAGTTGATAAAATAAGTAAGCACTAAAAGTATGTATGTGTAATCAACAGTCTTTTCGCGTGGAAATGGAGAAATGGAAAGACAAACGCATTAAACGGAAAGGTGTGTACGTGTCACCGTTAGTGACCGAACTGCCACTGAAGAAAAAGAAAACTGAGGTAAGTCATCATGTTCCCATTATTTTCAATAATTAAACCTTGTGATGTCCTCCCGATTGCCATACTCCTTTTGTCCTCTGGGGTAAAGCGTCTGCTTTGACTATTTATAAAGCATCAATTATAAATTATAAATTATCATCCGTGGAATACAGTTTTATCAAACTGTATTCCAACTGATTACCTGAAATTTTTATGTTTTTTGACAATGTATTACACCTAGGCATGGGCCTTAGTGAACCCCCACTTTAATGACAAACAATGCATGTCCATAGGTGACACAAGTGCCGGAGGAAGCTCAGGTTTTTTGCTTTTTGCTGGTCACACCATGTACAGCTTTGTTTTCAGCAGTTGTAGGCCAAGGGCATATGAATTAAACAAGCTTTCAAGGGTGATCATTGTCTTTTGGAGACCTACTGTATTAAGCACAGCTCGCGTGCCCTGACTGCAGGCAAGCAAGTTTGCAATCGTACACTAGCATGTTCTCTGTACAGCTGGACCGGGCATCACATACTGCCCATGTTTTTCTCTCATAGTTCCTCTGTTTACTTGGGATGTAATGTTGGACAGAGTCCTTTAAGGGGACTAGGCACTCATACACAGTCATATCAGTACCTGTATGGTACACCAACAGCAGGACAGATGCTCACTCGTTACATACATCTCAAATCAGAACAAGTTTGTGTCATTGATGACCATATTCTATTGTCTATTATATTCTATTATATAAAGTCACAAAAATGTTATCTGTAACAGATAAAAGGGAAGACCACTGTTCAAACCTTTAAACAGGAACAGCACAAACAACATGATGCTCGTCAAAACCAGGTATTTTTAGATATGTTTTTAAAGTCTACATTTATGTTTTGTGTGTTATTGTCATAAATGACTCTGAAAATTGACATGTGTATATCTTGTAGGATGAGAGCCAGGAACAAATAGCCGTTTGCCAAAAAATAGCAACATACATGGCTAATAAAGTGTCGGTCACAGTATGGAAAGGAGATTTATGTGCCTTCAAAGTGGATGCAATTGTGAATGCAGCTAATGAAAGTCTCTCTCACATGGTGGACTTGCAAAGGCACTGTCTGCTACTGGAGGACGTACTATCCAAGCAGAGAGTGATGTCTTCATTGCCAAAAATGGCAAATTAAAGGCTGGACAAGTTGCAGTTACCACAGCAGGCAAACTACCTTGCATGAAGCTGATTCATTTGGTAGGCCCGTGTCTGCAGAATGACCCCACAGTGCACATGATATCCCATGCAAAGAAACTTTTAACTAAAGGTATTTTGAATGTCATGACATGTGCAGAAGAGCACAAATTTTCATCTGTTGCCATTCCAGCAGTGAGCTCTGGAATATTCAACTTTCCAGTCTCAATTTGTGCTGATGTTGTAGTCACCACAATCAAAAAGTACATTAAACATAAGAACCCCACAAGTCCTCCATTTGAAATACACCTGGTAAACAACGATGATCCAACCGTGAAGGAAATGGAAAGGGCCTTCAAAGAGATCCTTTTGGAGCCACTCTCTGATGTCAGGAGGACAGTGAGTACACCCATTTTTAAAGTATAATTGTTATCTTTAGTGTTAGAAAAAAAATGATAACAATCAGCATGAATAAATAATTATTATGAAATAACAAGTGAAATTGAAGAATTATAGCATCTTTGATGCATAGAATAACCCTTTTCAAATTGTGCAATAAAATTAGGCACAAAAAGTAGCAGTCATTAAATACATTCAGGCTATGTTGTTCTTCTTCATTTGTTATGATTTTGTAAGCCAACAAACACCGCACTTAGTTAGTATTATGTGAAATATATCAGCATTAATAACGTGTAATTCATGCAAAAGGTAATGCCATGTTTTCCTTAAAAAACATTACTTAAAATGATCACAGCAGTAACAAATATTTTCTTTTAAATTCAACCCACAAATCGAGGGGCCAGAGGATTCTCCATC
>NW_020328547.1:0-12937 GCF_001858045.2 Oreochromis niloticus
CATAACATTCATGCTAATGGTTCTACTGTTTACAGTTACTTTATGATGGATTTCATCCTGGTCACAGCACTATGTGAAAAGCTTTAGAGGTAAAGTTAACCCAATTAATACCTCATCATAAGTAAACTCTCTAACGCAAAGCAGTGATTATTTTTCACTGTAATTTATTCCATAACAATGTTCTTATTTGATCCTGTTTCTTTAAATATGGACATCTATTTTTCAGCTGTGTGACTCTCCACACCAAATATATCACAATGTGGACTTCATTTCGACAGTATTTTGTAGATTGGTACCATGTTTATCATAAAATCAGGAAACTGTAAACTAATTGAAAAAATGAAGCTTATGAAAATTTTAATGAGGCATTGGAACATGTTGTTTATCCTTGCCAAATGGTATTTACACAAAACTCCAGCAAATCAGAGGATATATTTTTGTCTCTCACTTGCTGTTTATATGTGTATATTTTTGCAGTTAATAGCCTATCATGTGTCTGCGCATCTTAGGGACATAAACATAAACATGGCAAACAAGGATATGTTCACAATTCCAACAGATGCTTCAATTGTTTGTATAGATCATTTGATTTGCATTTTCTATTAATATTTTTGTTTGTCCCAAATGGGATTTTATTTTGTATGCCATTATTGTAATCATTGGAAACAACTGAAACAACAAAATATTTTGTATCATATGTTTCTAAAAATATTTCAATGTTCTACTTTTCTACTACTAGTTTTCTACTTTCTAAACTTTCTTCCACTCTTTGGCATTTCAATAACATTATTTTTGGGTGTTTTATCTCTGACCGCAGCATCTTGTGCATTTATTACCTAAATGTTATTTGTGTGGGTTTTGTTTTTGTTTGTTTGTTTTTTTGCCATTTTTAGATTTCACCAGCTGTGTAAACTCTGCAATTTTACCTTGGTTTTGTTCCACATCAGTTTTATCTGCTGGCTGATTTTCTTCCTTTTCTAATGGTAATTTTCACAGTTAAACAAGTAACTTTGAGGTTACTTCAGCCTTTTCAGCTGTTATCTGTTGACAGTTTTGCCTAATTATTACATTTCTGCAAATTATAGCAGTTCTGATAACTTGTAATATTTCTGCCAAGTTTTTAATTTTCTACTAAATTATATTATTTTTTCTAGGTTACACTACTTTTGTTTATTATGTTATGTTATGTTAAGTTATGTTATTCTAAATTATTACATTTCTGCTAAGTTGTAGCTTCTGGTAAACTACAACATTTCTGCTGAATTGTTATGTTTCTTCTAAGTTATTTCATTTCTGCTAAGTTATTACATTTTTGTTAACTTGATGTTGTTCTGCAACGTTATTAAATTTCAACAACTATTTAAACAATGACTTTGATTTCTTTAGCTTCTTCAGCTATTTTCAACTATTTTCAGCAGACAGCTTCAGCTTTACAGCATCCACACTGCATTTTCGCAGGAAATGCAAATTTTTCTAGTTATTCTTCATCTGCAAGTTGCTTCCGTACGTTTTTCGGCACTTAACTGCTGCCTCAGTTTTCAGCCGATTTTCACCGTTCAAACTCTATACTGTTCTGCTCTTTCTGCTAATTCCTGCTATGACTTTTGGTGTTTATTACTGTTATACTTTTTAAAATATTACACTTTTTTCCTTTAATTTGTCCCATTGAAATGAATGGAAAACTTCCACAATTCTGCTAAAACTTGCTTGTCTTTGAAACTTAACTACTTTGTCATACTTTCACCTAGAAACTCCATTCAAACTTTAAAATGTTCTCAGATTATTGGGCTATTCATGACTGATTCAGCTTTTCGGATCTTCTACCGTTTAATTTTATACCTCTTTAAGTTTTCAGTTGCAAAATTGTGATTTTCAGAAATACATGCGTTGCTATGGTTGCTATGCAATTAAGTCAGAGTGAGTGCTGGTCCGTTCTGAATTTCTCTTCATGTCTAAACAACTTCTTGCTACTCGCTCAATTTCCACTCAACCCCCACAAATTATACATCAAAACGTAGGTATTTTTGCTGGCTTTCAGAAAACGTCACTATCACTGTTGTGGAAGTTACAGATTTTTATCAAATCGCCTCAGACCAACACAAGATCTGAAAACGCTCCATTGACTTTCAATGGAGAGTCTGTTCAAAATCAGCGCTGGATTTCTCTGATGAGAGGCATTTTCAAATCGTCATATCTCTTTAACAAAGCAAAGTTAGGACATGAGGCTTGTGCCAATATATCTTCAGACAATGCTGACACTCACAGTGGAAGCAGTTTTTACAATTATCTTACCGTTGAGCAATGAATTACGTTTGTTTGAGGGGTGGAAATCTGTCCTCCTCTCAGTTTTCAAACTCCGAAAATGAAGCCGTTTCTTCTCTCGTCATATCTCCGCGACGGAGGTACAAAGAGCAGTGAAAATCGCAGTCAAAGTACACCAAAGTCCGCTGATTCACCCAGTACAAGAATTATGCTGCTAGCCCTCCTAGTTTTGAGTTACACGACGTTTTGTAACTCCAGAAAACGGCGTTTTTCGCCTCTCACCGCGATCTAATTGTGACTAGTCATCAATCTGTTTTTTCAGCCGCCCGCCCCCTGTCCAGGTGGCGCAATCGGTAATGACACGGCTCTGCAGCTCAAAGGTCGTGGGTTCAATCCCACCTTGGTCAACATTTTTTTTTTTTCACAGACCTGTAATTTATATTGCTAATTTTTTTCACTACAAATGAGTAGTGCAAAAACATACTATGTCTGCAACATCACAGTATATCTGTTATGTTATAGTATTACTACTAAATCACAGTATTTCTGCCAATTCAAGGAGGCTGACTGTTACTAGTGCATCAGTGTACATAGGTCATCTGTTGTGTTGGAGTGCCCTCTTGTGGTGCCTTTTGGGTAGTGCCTTAGTAAACGTGAACACTGCAAAGAAGTGGTATCAGACTGGTTTGTAGTGGAGGAATTTGTTGCCAGTTTCTTTCATCTTTAATCCGTATTCATGTTGTAATGTAGTAACTTTTGTGGCACAAATACCTCAATATGGCAGAAATACTATGTTTTGGCACAAATACTTTGATTTGGTATACTTTAGCTTCTTCACCCCTTTTCAGCAAAATTTTCATTTTTTTCACCCCTTTTCAGCACAAATTCCAGCTTTTTTTGGCTGTTTTCAGAAAAAAAAACTCTCTTCAGCAGAATGTCTGCTGATTCACCTCTATTCAGCACAACGTTCTGCTTCTTTGCCTCTTTTCTGCAGAAATTCTGCTGATTCACCTCTTTTCTGCAAAATTTTCATCCTTTTTGCCTCTTATCAGCACAATTCTCAGCAGCTTCTGCTAATTTAAGCAGAATTGTCAGTCTATCCACATTTTCTTTGAGAGAATGGGTTTGGCTCAGTGAGATGAGTAGCTCTCTTGAGACCAGGAGGGCTAGGTTCAAATCCTGCTCATGGCAAAATTTCTTTTCACCACTTTTCAGCAAAAATTTCTCCGTCTTAACCCCTTTTCAGTGGAATATTTGGCTTTTCAGCAATTTTCAGCAAAAATTTGAGCTTCTTCACCTGTTTTCAGCAGAATTTTCAGTTCTTCACCGCCATACAATTTTTGCAACTTTTCATCTTTTTCAGCTATTTTCAGCAGACAGCTTCGGCGTTAAGGCATCCACACAGCATTTTCGCAGGAAATGCAAATTTTTCTAGTTCCAGTCTGTTATTGCAGCCACAAAACAGCCATAAATATCCATCCATTCGCTTCCGCTTATCCTTTCCAGGGCCGCGGGGGCGCTGGAGCCTATCCCAGCTGTCATAGGGCAAGAGGCAGGGTACACCCTGGACAGGTCGCCAGTCTGTCGCAGGGCCAACACACAGGGACAGACGCACACCTAGTGACAATTTGGATTATCCAATTAACCTATCCCCTCAAACTGCATGTCTTTGGACAGTGGGAGGAAGCCGGAGTACCCGGAGGGAACCCACGCAAACACGGGGAGAACATGCAAACTCCACACAGAAAGACCCCGGCCTGATGGTGGAATTGAACTCAGGACCTTCTTGCTGTGCGGCAACAGTGCTAACCACCGTGCCACCTTAATGCTAAATGATATTTGCAGGTTTTCAAGTAACAATTCTGAAATAGATTACAGTATTTACCGTGAGAGCCACGGGGACATAAATGACTTCGAAACAAGAGTGAATTACAGGCTACAAGTCATGGTCCATTCTTACTGTGCATCTCTCTCACTTTTACTTATGACCAGCAGTAGTAATATTGGTTTATGTAGAGTAAAATGCTGATGGGGAATGTTTTTCCTGTAGAATAAATGCTTAAACGTTCTGTGGAGTTTGTCAGTAATAAAATCTGGCACGTCTGACCTTCTATCTTAAGACACAAGATATCTAAGAATGTAAAAACTCTAATATTAGTCATCAGCTTGTATGTCTGTTATTTATAACATAAATAACAGACATACATTTATATCCATTGCCTCGGTCTTATCTATGTTAACCTTGTAACTTGAGTTAAATCCATAGTCTAGAATAAGGTTTTTAGGTATGATACTGTAAGATTGGGTTCTGTTAGATATAGTATTGTATCATCAGCATATAGGGATATTTTATGCTCTTCATTGTTTATTTTGACACCCTTTATATTATTATTGCCTATTAGTAACAGGGGGACAGAGTTCCACCTCGACCTCCTTTTTGTAGTGCTGGCCCGTTTGAAGTTGAAGCTCTGGCATATATGTCACAAAAATCAACACACTGCTTCAGAAACACTGTGCCGAGGGTTGGTTCGTCTGAACAGAGTCACATGATCAATGACGTCCAAAGCTTCATTCGGCATGTCACTGCTTCAGTACCTGATTCAATGGTTTGTAAGGAACTGAATCATTGACGGGGCTTGTGCTGTGTTTTGGTAGCGATTTCTGCGTGAGAAAGCGAACCAGTGTCCAACATAATGAGAGTCATGGAGCTGCCGAGGAAGAGAGGACCTACCTACTCCTAAATAAAAGCCAGTTCACAACCTATTTGGTCCACTGGTCTAAAATGTACAAAGAAATACACTATACATATAGTGATGGTTATCATTATATAAGTAGTAGTATATTATATATAAACATACCTTAATTACATAATTATGTGGAGGCAGGGCTCCCACAGCACAACAATACTCTTAATCTATTATAACATTGTGTTGTACATTATTATATACAGTGTATATTTATTTGTCTTAATAAAAAACACTAAGAAGTCCCAGTCAAAGGGAGAACACACCATAACATATTTAAACAAGAAAGGTTTATTCATTAGCATAATTTCTTAATAAATTAGACAGAATGTCTTTCCAGTCTGAAAGAGATCTTTCTATTCCTGTTTGCTAACCTGAATCTACAGTGGATTCATTCTTTTCAGCATCCTTATTATATTTATTGATTTTACAGTAATCTTCATTTAGTAAACTGACATTCGGTTTTCAATATGCCGTTTATATTTAGCTCAGTGGCTATAAAGAACCTTGTCTTTCCAGTGTTTAGTCCAAAAAGTGTCTTGTGCATCAGAAGAATGAGTCCTGGCTCCTGAATCCACTGGCTCAGTAGCTGCTAACCCATGATCTTCAGTAGTTTTAATGTTATTGCACTGTTTTACATTCATACATGCAGGAGTTTACACATCAACACAAATCCACCTTTCACTGATGTTTCCATGGGGACCCCAGAAAGGAAAGTTTGCCAGCTTGCCTTGTGTGTTGAGAATGGGGCCACATCCTCTCGCTCCGTTCCCAGTCCTCCAGTTTGTTTGTTTTTATATCACCTTACCTGCTAACTTTCTCCATGCTGTGAAGAAAAATGATAATTACCCTCTATAATTATCAACGCGTGACATGTCATAATGATCTTCATATTTGTACATGCTTTCATCTCAGTGACTCCCAAACAGCAAGCACATATGACTGTATTTTGTGGTTTGATGTAGCAGCTGATCTGTATCACTCACCTGAGTGCAGGTAGCTCCGCTTCACATACAACAGCAGGATCATAACAGAGCCCACAGCGAGGTACAACATCCAGTTTGTTGGCTCTGAAACAGAACACACATGAGTTCTGCTGCTCCCAGCTGTAGCTCTAGTATTACATTGAGACTCACTTCCACAATTAGGGTGAAGCTCTTTGTGATGGGTACTTTCAGGGACTGATGGGAGACGCTGCATGTGAACTTTTTCCCAGAGTCCCTGAGCGCAGCCTGGAGGTAGAAGAAGCCGACAAACGAGAAGGTCATGTCCGATTTTCTCTGTGGTAGGAAAGGATGACATTCTCCAGTGACCTGGGATGTGGAGCGCCCAACACGACTGGATCCTGCTCGTGCCAAATATCTCCACATCCCGAGGGTAGTAGCTGTTTGCCTCACACACAATCTTCCTCTTGTTACCCTCCATTAGTGAGAGACTGGGTCCACATTGAGGGAGACATGGGGAGGCTCTGAGGAAAGGAGAGAGAAAAAACCCCATTTCTTTAAAAACTGAAACGAACAGAGGCTTTTCTGCTGACTTTCTATATTTCTGAATCATAAAAACACCTCCACACCATACGACTTTTATCACATAAGGTAAGAATGAACACTTTAAGAGCAATGATTTGCTTAAAAAAAAAGACAGAATGTTATTTTAAAAAGAGTTAAAAAAAATTGTCAGCATTTACAAAGATGCATTACATGCTATTTTGCCCTATTCAGGAAAAATGGTTTTGCAGACTTATTCATGTGCACCCTCCAACAGCGTGTAGCCTGACAGCGATGATGCTATGCTGATAATGCTGAAAAGTGGGCGTGAACAGCAGAGTGAGTGACAGCAGGCATGCAAGCAGGAAACAGCGACAGACTGGTTCTACCACATATTTTTGAAGTTGCTCCTGATAGCAGTAAACGTCTCCAGTAAACTTTAAACAGTATAATAAGAATATTTATGGTTGTCACAGTATGCTGTACACATCACAACAGCTTTTTCACAGTCCACTTAAACTCCATCCACTTAAACTCCATCAATAAATGTGGTTAAAAGCATATAAAATTCAAAATTATCGATCAGCACAAACATTTAGTATTAGCACTTTTGTCCATGACCTATGACTGTTTTCCTCACCTTCAATCTGCAGATTATATCCACCCTGGCGAATAGTGGATTCACGGACACTGAACAATGTAGGTCCCTTCACTGCTTATCATGGTGGAGGCGAGGGTGTAGGAGGCATCTCCGGCTGCAAGGCACGTAGTCCAACCCACTTCCCTGGGTCTGTCCTGTGCGCCTGTTGTAACTGAAGAGCTTGGTCCTCTCACCGTGGTGCTGCTTGTGCCACTCCACAGTGACCTTTGCACCCTTGTGGTCGACATCAAAACTGGCAGTGGAGCTTTTGCTGGAACTTCAGGCGTGCTTAACTGAGGGAGTCTGTGTTTTGATGACCATGGCAACTGTGGAAAAGTGCCACAAACATGAACACATGTGAGTCGTTGAGCACATTTCTCAATACAAGTGTCCAATAATAGTGTAGGAGCATGAGAAAGGCCGTCTTTCATTTGTGTATTGAAAGTTGAAGATGAACCCTAAGAGGTGTGACATTTCTTACATCTGAATGTGACACTCTGGCAATCCCTAATTCTAAGCCATTAGGCTGAAGATTCCTGGTTAGCTGGGTAACCACTAACCAAGTTAACAAACAACCTGGTACAGCCTACTGTGCATATACTTAACACAAGGATCCTTGCTTCTTATCTGTGTACATATGTTTATTTGTCTCATTCATGTAATCATTAACACCAACTGGCTGATATTAGTTACACAGACACAGGGTCTGTTACATGCATGCAATCTTCCTCATTAACTCGGTACCATTGTTCCACATGATCCACTTTCTTATCTTTATTAGCTTAAAAATTCTGCTCACGTTGAGGAAATCCAAATGCTCTTTGTTGTCATTAATGGTGCATTCAACCACATCTTATAGGACAAATACACATTTGTTCTGGGACACACCCAACATGTGCATGCACTCTCTCTCAAACAATACTAATTTTTCTAGTTTATGTGCTGGTGTAATACATTTTGTAGCGGAGTGAATACTGCCAGTCTCATTCAGAACTTCTAAATGTGTCATCAGTGAGACTGCTGATGTCTAACTTTGATTGTAGTTCTTCATTTAATTATTAATCAGACTACCTAAATCAATGTATTTATGAGAAGAATAAGTACATTTTATTATTTCATTATTTTAATTATTTTATTAACATTTTATCATTTGTTTTAATGGATGGTTAGTCATTTGTAATCAAGTTAACTGTTTTATTTATTTTCCTTCAGTCAAAGGTTGTTCCCATAATATTTATTTTCTTCCTTTATGGCAGAGGTTCCAAAGTGTGGGGCCCGCCCCCCCATGCAATGGCGCAGAGCATTACATGGGGGGCGCAGTATGAAAAAAAGAAAGAAAAAAAAGAATGCTTGGACACTGCTAGCATAATGGACAGGTTTTTGACGGGCTCCCACACAAACGCAAAGCAGGAGATGAAGCATCGCCAAATATGTTTCCAAACCAACTTCCCTTCCAAGCCAAAGACTAGAAATATGGTGAAGCATGTCTTCCCTTTGGCTTCACCTGCACAAGTGCCGGAGGTAGGTCTCCCCTGCAAATAGTTTTCCCTGCGTCGGAAGCACGGGCTGGGCTCTCCAAATCACGGCCAAACACGATCCACAATGTCGATTTTTAGTTGACAAACACTTCTTGTAATGACTAACTACTCTGACATTTGGACATGTAACTCATTATGCAGTAAAGTTACAGTGGGATACAAATAATATCAGGCTGATCCTGCCACGATTTGTTTCCCCGGTTCAAATCACGGACAAACAGTATCCCACAGCTGTTTTTGTTTTTGAACCCATTTTGCACAGAGAGGCATTTTTTGAAAAATGTAATGATAGCAATGTTGAATATTATTACACAGGAAAAAACAACTACACGTAAAATATTACACCGTGACGCCTCTGCCTTTCTAAATGCAGGGACAGTAACTGCGTGTGTATATGTAAGCGTGTAAAAACTGCAGATAAATTAACAGTAACAGTATTTTGTCTCTATCTGCCATTCTGCAATTCATCTCATGTAAACAATAACGTGGCGCACAGCGTGGCGTGAAAGAGGCACATACCTTTGTCGTTGCGTGACGAACTCTGTATTCCTCGTCCACACATAAACTTAAAAAAGGAGTTTTAAATAATCTCCGTTTTCGTGAATCGCAATACGTTTACGTGTTGACGAAAGGCCCAAACGCATAGAAACAGCTGCGTTTTCAAAAATACCCATGTAGGTGTGGACGTAGCATAAAAGAGTTTTATTACTACCTGTAATTTATTGCCGTTTACTTGTATTTGCTTAATTGTTTACTAAATGTTTGAGGTGTGAAAATAAACCGCAATGGAGTTTGTAAACAAAATATGGGTGTGTGTGTTTGGAGGATGCGTTTGTGCGGGGGGGGGGGGGGGGGGGGGGGGGGGCGTGAACATTTTTCTTGTAAAACAAAGGGGGGCCTGGCAAAAGAAGTTTGGGAACCACTGCTTTATGGGGTTCTGGCACAGTAATACTAACGACTAGTCATAACTCCAACAAAAAACAAACTTTTAAGACAGATATATTCAGTTTTAGTCTGAAATCCTCATATGTTCAGTTTACCTGTGGTCGTGAGCACCTCTCTGTTAGGGATGGGGGGCCATTTCTGGTAGTCTGGCCCTCCTGGGGGAGGCTGGTCGAAGGGGCGCCTGAGGAAGCTGGTGATGGTGAAGAGGCCCCTGCTGTGTCTGAGGATGCAGGTAAACCATGGTTGTACTCCCGGGCACCGAGGACAGGCCAGCGGACGTAACCGCCCTCTGTGCTGTATCTGTGCAGCTCACACTTCAGCTGCTCTGCCTCCACCCCCTCCACATACTGCAGCAGATCCAACTTTGATCCTAGAAGATGATAAATTAAACTCTAACACACTGTTGTTGTTGTTTTTCATGTTGTTTTCAGCCTTCTCCTCATGCAGGCTGCAGTGACTCACTGGTGATGAGGAAAGTAATGGCGTTTCGGTTAACAGGAGCATCTCCTTTTTGGACCAAACTGAAGTATAGCCTCTCTGTGGATGAGCCGAGTCTCTGTGTGGTTGTCCTTGTTCAAAAACACACGCTCGTCAATGAAGGAGCAGGGCAGCCACTGGAACTGATGGACACTCCACACACCTGAATGACACACACACCACACACACACACACCACACACACACACGGGCATAGAAATCAAACAGTGTTAAGTTCATGTGGTAGCCTGTAGTGCCGATACTTGTTGCTGACCTACACACAAGCTGTAATCTGTGACAATAACTCACCTGCACTTAGAGTCCAGTAAATAAATATGGTCAACATCAAACCCATGATTCTTCCCCGGTGACCTCCACGGTCATACCCCTTGCTGCGTGATTGTCACAGGAAGTTTGTCGGGATACTTTCACTTTCAGTCTGCGGGAGGGGGAATGCTGTGCAGAACAGGATAACGAGCTGCTCACAGAAGAAAAAAAAACAAAAAACTTTAATCTAAAATATTTGCTATTAAATTGCGTTAATTTCCCCGAATAGGCTATACAGGTGTTCTAATTATTTTATTGTCAGTCCATTATGTGGATGACTGTGTCCTGTGTAAATTACTGTGTGTGCTATGTCATACACAAAGGCTGGATTTTTACGGATTCGTTTCCCACAAAGATCTATTGTTAATTCACGGCGAATAGTTTTGTTTTTGTCTTGTTTTTAGTGGTTTTTTCTTTGGTAGGGGTGTCTTTTTGTTTTGTTTTTAACTGTATTAAACTTGCAGTACCTTTTTTGTCCTGAAGTGTCGCTGTAAAAACTGACTGCATGAAAATACCAGCTCAATAGAGACAATCCTGAAATTCAACACACGGCGTAAAAGAGAACTTTTCCACCCAATTTTATTAATGAACAATAGCAATACAAACAGATGAGGCGCTATCCACCAAACAAAAATAAATTATACAAAGGCTGAGTGTTTAGGAGACATATCAAGAGACATATCAAATACAATAAATATTAAAAATATTAATAAACGTGAAAAAGCATAAGCATAAAAAAGTTCCTAAAGAAAAAAAGAGTCCTGATACCAAAGTCTCAAAAAATATTCCATATTGTTTTATTGAATCCTGTTGGACTGTAACCAGCTCCTCCTGTGATTCCAGAAAGCCTGCAGTGATTCAGTGTGGAAAAAGTAGACGATCCACACTTTCTATATCATCTTCACAGAATACTCAGGTGGTCATATCCAAGTTAAACCAACTTAAGCCTGAAGGATTATTTTGATGGTAACTTTCATTTACAATTTTGAATTTCACCTCTTTCCCTTTGGGAGGAAGAGGAAGTGAAATATGCTTACTCCTTGTTAGACGAACCTCCTCAGCCTCAAATTCCTTCAAAATAGAAGAAGATTAGACTTTCTGCAACTGAATGCTTCTGAAAACCTTTTGTACATTTATCATCACAAAAGTTAATTGCTACTATGCTGAGCTGTCTGAGTTCAGGAGAAGTCTCAGAGTACACAATGTATTCTTTATCCATCCATCTTGAAGGCAGTGGGATAAGTTTTTTTTTTAAGAAGGATGGTTTGTCCAGTTTAACCTATGCAGCATTCTCTTTTCCAATGTTTCAAAGTGATTTAAGACATAGATAATGTAATTTTAATTTAGTAAACAAATTTTGTTTTACAAAGAAAAGAAATGTGGTTAAAAATGTTAATGCCTTTGGTATAAATGCAACTGAATTTGGAGTTTATGGATTGTGTGTTCAAGCTTCTTTCCAAATCCAAAGTAGTGCAAAGTTTTCATTACAAAAAGATGTCCGATGTCATCAAATGCACTACAAAAATATAAAAATACAATATATCCATGCTCTTGAATTAAATAGGCTTCCATCAGTACAATCTAACATCAGTCCAGTGTTATTACAACTGACCGTCCGTTCTAAAATAGCTGTGAGCTGGTATGTCCCTGTATATTTCTTTGAAGCCATCATCAGGATCACTGAATTCAGATCCTCAGTTTTCAGCTCTGATTCACATAATATTTGAAAGAGTCCTGAGTATACAGGATAACATCCTGAATCCCAAAGAGTAGTCTGTGGAGCATAAACTGGAATAAAAAGTGACTACTTATTTGTTAGTACTTCAGAAAACTTTGCATTTTACCCTATTTGCCAACAGAGCCGTGATTGATTTTCATTGGATGTCTAAATCACAGTTATCTAAATTACTAAAACATGAAGAACTTCATAAGCCATCAAACTTTTGCCCTTTTGCAAACTAAAAAAGAGCCTCTCTTAAAAAGCCCTGAAATTTAATGACCCAAACAAAACTGTAATGTTTACTATGAATTTTAACAAAGAAAAATAAAATAAAATACAACACTTGTTCAAGTCAACCAGTTCACTAGCTGGTAACCCATCATTTTAAGCAGAGTTGTAATGCACTGCCTCACTGTCACACATGGAATGCAGGAGTTCACCAGCCTCAGTCGTCGATGGATCTGTGAAGACTCTGAAGCAAGACTCATTTAGCAGCTCACCTCCCTTATTCAGTCTGTGGCCACAACCTCTTCCTTTCTTCGTTTCAGTTCACTTCAATTCAATTCAATTCACTTCAATTCAATTCAGTTCAATTCAATTCAATTCAATTCTATTTATACAACACTAAAACAACAGTCATCTCAAGGTGCTTCCCATTCCCTTTTTTGTTTGTTTTCTTGTTTTTATATCACCTTACCTGCACCAACCTTCTCCACACTGTGGAGAGAAAAAACAGTAATTACTTTAAAGAACTTCAGCATCTCACATGTGATACAACCAAGTTCCAAAAAAGCTGGG
>NW_020328548.1:0-27575 GCF_001858045.2 Oreochromis niloticus
TTTCTTTCATCTTTAATCCGTATTCATGTTGTAATGTAGTAACTTTTGTGGCACAAATACCTCAATATGCAGAAATACTATGTTTTTGGCACAAATACTTTGATTTGGTATACTTTAGCTTCTTCACCCTTTTCAGCAAAATTTTCATTTTTTTCACCCCTTTTCAGCACAATTCCAGCTTTTTTTTGGCTGTTTTCAGAAAAAAAAACTCTCTTCAGCAGAATGTCTGCTGATTCACCTCTATTCAGCACAACGTTCTGCTTCTTTGCCTCTTTTCTGCAGAAATTCTGCTGATTCACCTCTTTTCTGCAAAATTTTCATCCTTTTGCCTCTTATCAGCACAATTCTCAGCAGCTTCTGCTAATTTAAGCAGAATTGTCAGTCTATCCACATTTTCTTTGAGAGAATGGGTTTGGCTCAGTGAGATGAGTAGCTCTCTTGAGACCAGGAGGGCTAGGTTCAAATCCTGCTCATGGCAAAATTTCTTTTCACCACTTTTCAGCAAAAATTTCTCCGTCTTAACCCCTTTTCAGTGGAATATTTGGCTTTTCAGCAATTTTCAGCAAAAATTTGAGCTTCTTCACCTGTTTTCAGCAGAATTTTCAGTTCTTCACCGCCATACAATTTTTGCAACTTTTCATCTTTTTCAGCTATTTTCAGCAGACAGCTTCGGCGTTAAGGCATCCACACAGCATTTTCGCAGGAAATGCAAATTTTTCTAGTTCCAGTCTGTTATTGCAGCCACAAAACAGCATAAATATCCATCCATTCGCTTCCGCTTATCCTTTCCAGGGCCGCGGGGGCGCTGGAGCCTATCCCAGCTGTCATAGGCAAGAGGCAGGGTACACCCTGGACAGGTCGCCAGTCTGTCGCAGGGCCAACACACAGGGACAGACGCACACCTAGTGACAATTTGGATTATCCAATTAACCTATCCCCTCAAACTGCATGTCTTTGGACAGTGGGAGGAAGCCGGAGTACCCGGAGGAACCCACGCAAACACGGGAGAACATGCAAACTCCACACAGAAAGACCCCGGCCTGATGGTGGAATTGAACTCAGGACCTTCTTGCTGTGCGGCAACAGTGCTAACCACCGTGCCACCTTAATGCTAAATGATATTTGCAGGTTTTCAAGTAACAATTCTGAAATAGATACAGTATTTACCGTGAGAGCCACGGGGACATAAATGACTTCGAAACAAGAGTGAATTACAGGCTACAATCATGGTCCATTCTTACTGTGCATCTCTCTCACTTTTACTTATGACCAGCAGTAGTAATATTGGTTTATGTAGAGTAAAATGCTGATGGGGAATGTTTTTCCTGTAGAATAAATGCTTAAACGTTCTGTGGAGTTTGTCAGTAATAAAATCTGGCACGTCTGACCTTCTATCTTAAGACACAAGATATCTAAGAATGTAAAAACTCTAATATTAGTCATCAGCTTGTATGTCTGTTATTTATAACATAAATAACAGACATACATTTATATCCATTGCCTCGGTCTTATCTATGTTAACCTTGTAACTTGAGTTAAATCCATAGTCTAGAATAAGGTTTTTAGGTATGATACTGTAAGATTGGGTTCTGTTAGATATAGTATTGTATCATCAGCATATAGGGATATTTTATGCTCTTCATTGTTTATTTTGACACCCTTTATATTATTATTGCCTATTAGTAACAGGGGGACAGAGTTCCACCTCGACCTCCTTTTTGTAGTGCTGGCCCGTTTGAAGTTGAAGCTCTGGCATATATGTCACAAAAATCAACACACTGCTTCAGAAACACTGTGCCGAGGGTTGGTTCGTCTGAACAGAGTCACATGATCAATGACGTCCAAAGCTTCATTCGGCATGTCACTGCTTCAGTACCTGATTCAATGGTTTGTAAGGAACTGAATCATTGACGGGGCTTGTGCTGTGTTTTGGTAGCGATTTCTGCGTGAGAAAGCGAACCAGTGTCCAACATAATGAGAGTCATGGAGCTGCCGAGGAAGAGAGGACCTACCTACTCCTAAATAAAAGCCAGTTCACAACCTATTTGGTCCACTGGTCTAAAATGTACAAAGAAATACACTATACATATAGTGATGGTTATCATTATATAAGTAGTAGTATATTATATATAAACATACCTTAATTACATAATTATGTGGAGGCAGGGCTCCCACAGCACAACAATACTCTTAATCTATTATAACATTGTGTTGTACATTATTATATACAGTGTATATTTTATTTGTCTTAATAAAAACACTAAGAAGTCCCAGTCAAAGGGAGAACACACCATAACATATTAAACAAGAAGTTTATTCATTAGCATAATTCTTAATAAATTAGACAGATGTCTTCCAGTCTGAAAGAGATCTTTCTATTCCTGTTTGCTAACCTGAATCTACAGTGGATTCATTCTTTTCAGCATCCTTATTATATTATTGATTTTACAGTAATCTTCATTTAGTAAACTGACATTCGGTTTTCAATATGCCGTTTATATTTAGCTCAGTGGCTATAAAGAACCTTGTCTTTCCAGTGTTTAGTCCAAAAAGTGTCTTGTGCATCAGAAGAATGAGTCCTGGCTCCTGAATCCACTGGCTCAGTAGCTGCTAACCCATGATCTTCAGTAGTTTTAATGTTATTGCACTGTTTACATTCATACATGCAGGAGTTTACACATCAACACAAATCCACCTTTCACTGATGTTTCCATGGGGACCCCAGAAAGGAAAGTTTGCCAGCTTGCCTTGTGTGTTGAGAATGGGGCCACATCCTCTCGCTCCGTTCCCAGTCCTCCAGTTTGTTTGTTTTTATATCACCTTACCTGCTAACTTTCTCCATGCTGTGAAGAAAAATGATAATTACCCTCTATAATTATCAACGCGTGACATGTCATAATGATCTTCATATTTGTACATGCTTTCATCTCAGTGACTCCCAAACAGCAAGCACATATGACTGTATTTTGTGGTTTGATGTAGCAGCTGATCTGTATCACTCACCTGAGTGCAGGTAGCTCCGCTTCACATACAACAGCAGGATCATAACAGAGCCCACAGCGAGGTACAACATCCAGTTTGTTGGCTCTGAAACAGAACACACATGAGTTCTGCTGCTCCCAGCTGCTAGCTCCTAGTATTACATTGAGACTCACCTTCCACAATTAGGGTGAAGCTCTTTGTGATGGGTACTTTCAGGGACTGATGGGAGACGCTGCATGTGAACTTTTTCCCAGAGTCCCTGAGCGCAGCCTGGAGGTAGAAGAAGCCCGACAACGAGAAGGTCATGTCCCGATTTTCTCTGTGGTAGGAAAGGATGACATTCTCCAGTGACCTGGGATGTGGAGCGCCCAACACGACTGGATCCTGCTCGTGCCAAATTATCTCCACATCCCGAGGGTAGTAGCTGTTTGCCTCACACACAATCTTCCTCTTGTTACCCTCCATTAGTGAGAGACTGGGTCCCACATTGAGGGAGACATGGGGAGGCTCTGAGGAAAGGAGAGAGAAAAAACCCCATTTCTTTAAAAACTGAAACGAACAGAGGCTTTTCTGCTGACTTTCTATATTTCTGAATCATAAAAAACACCTCCACACCATACGACTTTTATCACATAAGGTAAGAATGAACACTTTAAGAGCATGATTTGCTTAAAAAAAAAGACAGAATGTTATTTTAAAAAGAGTTAAAAAAATTGTCAGCATTTACAAAGATGCATTTACATGCTATTTTGCCCTATTCAGGAAAAATGGTTTTGCAGACTTATTCATGTGCAACCCTCCAACAGCGTGTAGCCTGACAGCGATGATGCTATGCTGATAATGCTGAAAAGTGGGCGTGAACAGCAGAGTGAGTGACAGCAGGCATGCAAGCAGGAAACAGCGACAGACTGGTTCTACCACATATTTTTGAAGTTGCTCCTGATAGCAGTAAACGTCTCCAGTAAACTTTAAACAGTAATAATAAGAATATTTATGGTTGTCACAGTATGCTGTACACATCACAAACAGCTTTTTCACAGTCCACCTTAAACTCCATCCACTTAAACTCCATCAATAAATGTGGTTAAAAGCATATAAAAATTCAAAAATTATCGATCAGCACAAACATTTAGTATTAGCACTTTTGTCCATGACCTATGACTGTTTTCCTCACCTTCAATCTGCAGATTTATATCCACCCTGGCGAATAGTGGATTCACGGACACTGAACAAATGTAGGTCCCTTCACTGCTTATCATGGTGGAGGCGAGGGTGTAGGAGGCATCTCCGGCTGCAAAGGCACGTAGTCCAACACCACTTCCCTGGGTCTGTCCTGTGCGCCTGTTGTAACTGAAGAGCTTGGTCCTCTCACCGTGGTGCTGCTTGTGCCACTCCACAGTGACCTTTGCACCCTTGTGGTCGACATCAAACTGGCAGTGGAGCTTTTGCTGGAACTTCAGGCGTGCTTTAACTGAGGGAGTCTGTGTTTGATGACCATGGCAACTGTGGAAAAGTGCCACAAACATGAACACATGTGAGTCGTTGAGCACATTTCTCCAATACAAGTGTCCAATAATAGTGTAGGAGCCATGAGAAAGGCCGTCTTTCATTTGTGTATTGAAAGTTGAAGATGAACCCTAAGAGGTGTGACATTTCTTACATCTGAAATGTGACACCTCTGGCAATCCCTAATTCTAAGCCATTACGGCTGAAGATTCCTGGTTAGCTGGGTAACCACTAACCAAGTTAACAAACAACCTGGTACAGCCTACTGTGCATATACCTTAACACAAGGATCCTTGCTTCTATCTGTGTACATATGTTTATTTGTCTCATTCATGTAATCATTAACACCAACTGGCTGATATTAGTTACACAGACACAGGGTCCTGTTACATGCATGCAATCTTCCTCATTAACTCGGTACCATTGTTCCACATGATCACACTTTCTTATCTTTAATTAGCTTAAAAATTCCTGCTCACGTTAGGAAATCCAAATGCTCTTTGTTGTCATTAATGGTGCATTCAACCACATCTTATAGGACAAATACACATTTGTTCTGGGACACACCCAACATGTGCATGCACTCTCTCTCAAACAAATACTAATTTTTCTAGTTTATGTGCTGGTGTAATACATTTTGTAGCGGAGTGAATACTGCCAGTCTCATTCAGAACTTCTAAATGTGTCATCAGGTGAGACTGCTGATGTCTAACTTTGATTGTAGTTCTTCATTTAATTATTAATCAGACTACCTAAATCAATGTATTTTATGAGAAGAATTAAGTACATTTTTTATTATTCATTATTTTAATTATTTATTAACATTTTATCATTTGTTTTAATGGATGGTTAGTCATTTGTAATCAAGTTAACTGTTTTATTTATTTTCCTTCAGTCAAAGGTTGTTCCATAATATTTATATTTTCTTCCTTTATGCAGAGGTTCCCAAAGTGTGGGGCCCGCCCCCCCATGCAATGGCGCAGAGCCATTACATGGGGGGCGCAGTATGAAAAAAAAGAAAGAAAAAAAAAAGAATGCTTGGACACTGCTAGCATAATGGACAGGTTTTTGACGGGGCTCCCACACAAACGCAAAGCAGGAGATGAAGCATCGCCAAATATGTTTCCAAACCAACTTCCTTCCAAGCCAAAGACTAGAAAATATGGTGAAGCATGTCTTCCCTTTGGCTTCACCTGCACAAGTGCCGAGGTAGGTCTCCCCTGCAAATAGTTTTCCCTGCGTCGGAAGCACGGGCTGGGCTCTCCAAATCACGGCCAAACACGATCCAACAATGTCGATTTTTAGTTGACAAACACTTCTTGTAATGACTAACTACTCCTGACATTTTGGACATGTTAACTCATTATGCAGTAAAGTTACAGTGGATACAAATAATATCAGGCTGATCCTGCCACGATTTGTTTCCCCGGTTCAAATCACGGACAAACAGTATCCCACAGCTGTTTTTGTTTTGAACCCATTTTGCACAGAGAGGCATTTTTGAAAAATGTAATGATAGCAATGTTGAATATTATTACACAGGAAAAAAACAACTACACGTAAAATAATTACACCCGTGACGCCTCTGCCTTTCTAAATGCAGGGACAGTAACTGCGTGGTATATGTAAGCGTGTAAAAACTGCAGATAAATTAACAGTAACAGTATTTTGTCTCTATCTGCCATTCTGCAATTCATCTCATGTAAACAATAACGTGGCGCACAGCGTGGCGTGAAAAGAGGCACATACCTTTGTCGTTGCGTGACGAACTCTGTATTCCTCGTCCACACATAAACTTAAAAAAGGAGTTTTAAATAATCTCCGTTTTCGGTGAATCGCAATACCGTTTACGTGTTGACGAAAGCCCAAACGCATAGAAACAGCTGCGTTTTCAAAAATACCCATGTAGGTGTGGACGTAGCATAAAAGAGTTTTATTACTACCTGTAATTTATTGCCGTTTACTTGTATTTGCTTAATTGTTTACTAAATGTTTGAGGTGTGAAATAAACCGCAATGGAGTTTGTAAACAAAATATGGGTGTGTGTGTTTGGAGGATGCGTTTGTGCGGGGGGGGGGGGGGGGGGGGGGGGGGGGGGGGGGGGGGGGGCGTGAACATTTTCTTGTAAAACAAAGGGGGGCCTGGCAAAAGAAGTTTGGGAACCACTGCTTTATGGGGTTCTGGCACAGTAATACTAACGACTAGTCATAACTCCAACAAAAACAAACTTTAAGACAGATATATTCAGTTTTAGTCTGAAATCCTCATATGTTCAGTTTACCTGTGGTCGTGAGCACCTCTCTGTTAGGGATGGGGGCCATTTCTGGTAGTCTGGCCCTCCTGGGGAGGCTGGTCGAAGGGGCGCCTGAGGAAGCTGGTGATGGTGAAGAGGCCCCTGCTGTGTCTGAGGATGCAGGTAAACCATGGTTGTACTCCCGGGCACGAGGACAGGCCAGCGGACGTAACCGCCCTCTGTGCTGTATCTGTGCAGCTCACACTTCAGCTGCTCTGCCTCCACCCCCTCCACATACTGCAGCAGATCCAACTTTGATCCTAGAAGATGATAAATTAAACTCTAACACACTGTTGTTGTTGTTTTTCATGTTGTTTTCAGCCTTCTCCTCATGCAGGCTGCAGTGACTCACTGGTGATGAGGAAAGTAATGGCGTTTCGGTTAACAGGAGCATCTCCTTTTTGACCAAACTGAAGTATAGCCTCTCTTGGATGAGCCGAGTCTCTGTGTGGTTGTCCTTGTTCAAAAACACACGCTCGTCAATGAAGGAGCAGGGCAGCCACTGAACTGATGGACACTCCACACACCTGAATGACACACACACACACACACACAACACACACACACACGGGCATAGAAAATCAAACAGTGTTAAGTTCATGTGGTAGCCTGTAGTGCCGATACTTGTTGCTGACCTACACACAAGCTGTAATCTGTGACAATAACTCACCTGCACTTAGAGTCCAGTAAATAAATATGGTCAACATCAAACCCATGATTCTTCCCCGGTGACCTCCACGGTCATACCCCTTGCTGCGTGATTGTCACAGGAAGTTTGTCGGGATACTTTCACTTTCAGTCTGCGGGAGGGGGAATGCTGTGCAGAACAGGATAACGAGCTGCTCACAGAAGAAAAAAAAACAAAAAACTTAATCTAAAATATTTGCTATTAAATTGCGTTAATTTCCCCGAAAGGCTATACAGGTGTTCTAATTATTTATTGTCAGTCATTATGTGGATGACTGTGTCCTGTGTAAATTACTGTGTGTGCTATGTCATACACAAAGGCTGGATTTTTACGGATTCGTTTTCCCACAAAGATCTATTGTTAATTCACGGCGAATAGTTTTGTTTTTGTCTTGTTTTTAGTGGTTTTTTCTTTTGGTAGGGGTGTCTTTTTGTTTTGTTTTTTAACTGTATTAAACTTGCAGTACCTTTTTGTCCTGAAGTGTCGCTGTAAAAAACTGACTGCATGAAAATACCAGCTCAATAGAGACAAGTCCTGAAATTCAACACACGGCGTAAAAGAGAACTTTTCCACCCAATTTTATTAATGAACAATAGCAATACAAACAGATGAGGCGCTATCCACCAAACAAAAATAAATTATACAAAGGCTGAGTGTTTAGGAGACATATCAAGAGACATATCAAATACAATAAATATTAAAAATATTAATAAACGTGAAAAAAGCATAAGCATAAAAAAAGTTCCTAAAGAAAAAAAGAGTCCTGATACCAAAGTCTCAAAAAATATTCCATATTGTTTTATTGAATCCTGTTGGACTGTAACCAGCTCCTCCTGTGATTCCAGAAGCCTGCAGTGATTCAGTGTGGAAAAAGTAGACGATCCACACTTTCTATATCATCTTCACAGAATACTCAGGTGGTCATATCCAAGTTAAACCAACTTAAGCCTGAAGGATTATTTTGATGGTAACTTTCATTTACAATTTTGAATTTCACCTCTTTCCCTTTGGGAGGAAGAGGAAGTGAAATATGCTTACTCCTTGTTAGACGAACCTCCTCAGCCTCAAATTCCTTCAAAATAGAAGAAGATTAGACTTTCTGCAACTGAATGCTTCTGAAAACCTTTTGTACATTTATCATCACAAAAGTTAATTGCTACTATGCTGAGCTGTCTGAGTTCAGGAGAAGTCTCAGAGTACACAATGTATTCTTTATCCATCCATCTTGAAGGCAGTGGGATAAGTTTTTTTTTTAAGAAGGATGGTTTGTCCAGTTTAACCTATGCAGCATTCTCTTTTCCAATGTTTCAAAGTGATTTAAGACATAGATAATGTAATTTTAATTTAGTAAACAAATTTTGTTTTACAAAGAAAAGAAATGTGGTTAAAAATGTTAATGCCTTTGGTATAAATGCAACTGAATTTGGAGTTTATGGATTGTGTGTTCAAGCTTCTTTCCAAATCCAAAGTAGTGCAAAGTTTTCATTACAAAAAGATGTCCGATGTCATCAAATGCACTACAAAAATATAAAAATACAATATATCCATGCTCTTGAATTAAATAGGCTTCCATCAGTACAATCTAACATCAGTCCAGTGTTATTACAACTGACCGTCCGTTCTAAAATAGCTGTGAGCTGGTATGTCCCTGTATATTTCTTTGAAGCCATCATCAGGATCACTGAATTCAGATCCTCAGTTTTCAGCTCTGATTCACATAATATTTGAAAGAGTCCTGAGTATACAGGATAACATCCTGAATCCCAAAGAGTAGTCTGTGGAGCATAAACTGGAATAAAAAGTGACTACTTATTTGTTAGTACTTCAGAAAACTTTGCATTTACCCTATTTGCCAACAGAGCCGTGATTGATTTTCATTGGATGTCTAAATCACAGTTATCTAAATTACTAAAACATGAAGAACTCTTCATAAGCCATCAAACTTTTGCCCTTTTGCAAACTAAAAAAAGAGCCTCTCTTAAAAAGCCCTGAAATTTAATGACCCAAACAAAACTGTAATGTTTACTATGAATTTTAACAAAGAAAAATAAAATAAAATACAACACTTGTTCAAGTCAACCAGTTCACTAGCTGGTAACCCATCATTTTAAGCAGAGTTGTAATGCACTGCCTCACTGTCACACATGGAATGCAGGAGTTCACCAGCCCTCAGTCCGTCGATGGATCTGTGAAGACTCTGAAGCAAGACTCATTTAGCAGCTCACCTCCCTTATTCAGTCTGTGGCCACAACCTCTTCCTTTCTTCGTTTCAGTTCACTTCAATTCAATTCAATTCACTTCAATTCAATTCAGTTCAATTCAATTCAATTCAATTCTATTTATACAACACTAAAACAACAGTCATCTCAAGGTGCTTCCCATTCCCTTTTTTGTTTGTTTTCTTGTTTTTATATCACCTTACCTGCACCAACCTTCTCCACACTGTGGAGAGAAAAAAACAGTAATTACTTTAAAGAACTTCAGCATCTCACATGTGATACAACCAAGTTCCAAAAAAGCTGGGACGGTGTATGAAATCTGAATAAAAGCAGAATGTAATGCTTTACACATCTCATAATCCCATATTTTATTCACAAACATTGAAAACATATCAAATGTTAAAACTGATAAAATGGAAAATTTAAAGAAACACAAATAGTTCATTTTGATTTTAATGGCTTATTTATTGTGAGGGTCCCAGGGGGCTGGAGCCTGTCACACTAACTGCAAGGTGAGAGGCGGGGTACACTCCGGAGAGGTCGCCTGTCTGTCACAGGGCTAACACAGAGAGACATACAACCTTTCATGGGTAATTTAGAATTACCAATTAACTCAACCCCAATAACTGTATGTCTTTGGACTGAGGATAGGCTCCAGATACCCCTGCAACCCTGATAAGGATAAATGTAAGAGAATGGATGGATGGAATTTGATGGCAGTAACTCTATGGTGTAGAGCTGTGTATTGAGTGTATCAAACCCAAATGCAGAAATCAGGATTCGGGAGTGAACTGATAAGGCTAGGACACAAAGGAAAAAATCAGGAATGATGAGACCACAGGCCTTAAACCAGGGGTCTCAAACTCAATTTAGCTGGGGGCTGCTGGAGGCAGAGTCTGGGTCAGGCTGGGCCGCATTAGGTTTTCCACAAGAAAGGCATGATTAAAAAATTCCAATCTTCTCAAATCTCTTTATTTTTATTTTTTTTTTAACACAAAATAAGATGAAAAATAAATAAACAAATTAAGAATTAATAAGAAAATAAATCAATCTGTAATACATAAATAAAATAATAATAAGATATTTTTAGTCAGTGAACTTATGTGTTTTTTTCAGTCTTCTATATCTGCTGTATTTAGATTCAAATGTCTGTATTAACAGTTCTATAACCTTCTTCTGAACATGAATGGAACACTGTAGAAAATGAACTGTTCTTCTGAACATGGCTTCTCTTGCCTACTCCTTGCTGCTAGAGACCTGGCAGCGTTTCCTCTCGCATAGCTGAGCCAGATTTGGCCTGAGGGAGGAAGCAGTTGAGACCCTCAGTATGTCTTGAAGATGATCATCCGTAAGTCTGGACCTGTACTTGGACTTATTGAAGTTCAAAGTGGAGAAGAGCTTTTCGCACAAGTATGTGCTACCAAAAAGGCACATGGTCCGCTTGAACATTCGGGAAAGCCGAGGGAAACTAGGGCTCAATTCTCTCAAAATTGTCCAAGCTTGTCTGCTTTTCCACTCACCTCCCTGAACTTCGCTTTGAGTTCAGAGTTGCACTGCAGCTCAATGAGCTCCATTTGAAGCACAGAAGGGGCATCTTGCACATCAAAGGAGAAGGGGTCCGCAAAAATTGGAAAGGTGGCTCTGTGTGTCTTGAAGTCAGCAAATCTGTGATCAAATTCCTCCTGTAGCCTCAAAATGACATCAACATACTTGTCACCACTGAATGGTGTGCCTGCATCCACGAGTGCCTTGCATGCTGGGAAATGGCAAGGGTTTGTCTGAGAGAGCTGGGCTTTCCATAGCGCAAGTTTTGTGGAGAATGCTCTCACGTTGTCATAGGCAGCACTGACAAGTTGCCCCTGGCCTTGTAACTTCTTGTTTAGTACATTAAGCTCATGTGTTATATCAACAAGAAAAGCTAGGTCCATGAGCCATTTGGGATCACTTAGCACAGGAAGACTAACTCCATCCTTCTCCATGAAGGCTTTCACTTCTGCTCTCAACTCAAAAAATCTCTTTAATACATTTCCCCTGCTGAGCCAACGTACCTCAGTGAAGTAGAGCACATCCCCATATTCTGACTCCATTTCCTCTAAAAAAGCACGGAACCTTCGGTGCTTTAAGCCCCTGGATCTGATTTGGTTGATGCATTTCACAACAATAGACATCACATTGTCAAACTTCAGGCATTTGCTGCAAAGGACCTGCTGATGGATAATGCAGTGCAGAGCAATGGCCTCCTTCACGCCTTCCTCTTCCAGTTTCTTTTGAACAAGTGCCACCAGTCCATTTTTCCTCCCTGTCATTGATGGCGCTCCATCTGTTGTTATTCCAACAAACCTCTTCCATGGCAAACCAACATTCTCAATGACATCACACAGCTTGTGAAATATCTCCTGAGCGGTGGTCTGGCCATGCATTGGAATTACTGTGAGCAGCTCCTCCATCACTTCAAAACTGTCATCAACACCACGGACATACATTGCGAGCTGGGCAGTGTCGGTGATGTCTGTTGTCTCATCAAGAGCGACTGAGTATACACTGAAACATTTGGCTTTCTCACACAGTTGATCATAAATGTCATTTGACAGGTCAGAAATGCAATCTGCTACGGTGTTGGCAGAAAGGCTGATGTTGCTAAACTGACCTTTCTTTGCCGGACAGACTATATTTGCAGCCTGCAATATGCACTTTTTGACAAATTCACCTTCTGTGAATGGCTTCTCTGCTTTAGCAATCATCTCACTAACCACGTAGCTAGCTTCGACTGCTGCATTATTCTCTTTGGTTGCTTTCTTGAAGAAATCTTGCTGCCTCAGTAGATCTGTTTTAAGACTGGCAACCCGGTTCGCTCTCTCATCTCCCTGGTATTTTGCATACACCTCAGCATGTCTAGTTGTGTAATGACGTTTCAAATTGTATTCCTTGTGCACCGCAACTTTCTCTGTGCAAATAAGACACGTCGGGGTGCCCCTGTGCTCAACAAAGAAATATTGCATTTCCCACTTTTCCTGAAATTGTCGGTGCTCATCACCAACCTTTCTCTTCACTGCAGGCTTTGAAAAAGACATGTTTGGGACTATGTAACATTTATAATTCTACTTGGTGTCACTGTCGCATTGAAGTTTCAATCAAGCATTTAGCCGACGGACGTCTCAACGCATAGAGAACGTCATTTCCCCTTCTTTTTCTTGCAACCGTAGCACGGCGATCGGCAGATAAGAAGTCGGTAGCAGTCTCTTTTGTTTTTACGCTCGATGTTCATGTCTTTCATGATGACACGAACACCGTGGCATTTGCAGATGGTAGAAAGTACAGGGATAGTGAGCGCAAAAAAGGCGACTGCTCACGGACTGTTAGCCGCCGGGCTGTTGTTACAGGAAAAAGAAGCGGAAATGACACCGTGACATATAACAAATAACATCACCTGTTTCTGATGTTAGTTGTTTTGACTGCTTTTACATTATATTGAAATATATGTAATGTTCATGTATGCTGCAATGCAAACGGAGTGATGCAAATAAAAAACATCGACCCACAAATTACGGTGCGACCCTATACTTAGTCCGGGTTACTGGGGACTGTTATTGCCGATGAACAGGTGTCACTATGTGACTGCAGACTAAATTGGGCTGCATTGAGTTCATTACTTTTCTTACTGCGGTCAAGTGAGCCCTCACTTACGAAGTCACAGTCAAGCTAGCCGCCCCGCCAGCCGCACCTAAAATGTGGTTGCACTACTCTTACGTATATTACGGTACGGATGAAGCCCGGCTAAGAAACGCAGTCTTTTGTGTCCTGACACTATATTACTTTACAATCCACTCCCAAATTTGGTTCATCTCCACTTTTCACCCCATGATCCACAGCCAAAATTGCTGTACAATTCAGCGAAAATTAACAATAAAATTTAACCAATATACAGTACTGTACTTTTATAGTATCTTCATTTTTGACCTCAGATTACAGGAAAACTGTAAGAGGTGACGCAGATATTTCACTGGATTCTGACTGTGGGTGACCCCCACTCTTCACCCTGTGATCCACAGACAAATTTACTGTACAGTTTTCCTGAAAAGTGATAGTAAACTTTACCCAAATTACTCTACTGTACTCTATATATTCCCATCTTTCACCTCAGATTACAGGAAAACTGTAAGAGGTGACGCAGATATTTCACTGGATTCTGACTCTAGGCCATCTCCACTCTTCACCCTGTGATCCACAGACAAATTTACTGTACGGTTTTCCTGAAAATTGATAGTAAACTTTGCACTATTTACTGTACTGTACTCTATATATTCCCATCTTTGACCTCAGATTACAGGAAAACTGTAAGAGGTGACGCAGATATTTCACTGGATTCTGACTCTAGGTGACCCCCATTCTTCACCCTGTCATCCACAGACAAGTTTACTGTACGGTTTTTGAGAAAATTGATAGTAAACTTTGCACATTTTACTCTACTGTACTCTATATATTCAAATCTTTGACCTCAGATTACAGGAAAAGTATAAGAGGTGACACTGATATCTCACTGGATTCTGACTCTAGGCCATCTCCACTCTTCACCCTGTGATCCACAGCCGAATTTACTGTACGGTTTTCCTGAAAATTGATAGTAAACTTTGCACATTTTACTCTACTGTACTCTATATATTCCCATCTTTCACCTCAGATTACAGGAAAACTGTAAGAGGTGACGCAGATATTTCACTGGATTCTGACTCTAGGCCATCTCCACTCTTCACCCTGTGATCCACAGACAAATTTACTGTACGGTTTTCCTGAAAATTGATAGTAAACTTTGCACTATTTACTGTACTGTACTATATATATTCCCATCTTTGACCTCAGATTACAGGAAAACTGTAAGAGGTGACGCAGATATTTCACTGGATTCTGACTCTAGGTGACCCCCATTCTTCACCCTGTCATCCACAGACAAGTTTACTGTACGGTTTTTGAGAAAATTGATAGTAAACTTTGCACATTTTACTCTACTGTACTCTATATATTCAAATCTTTGACCTCAGATTACAGGAAAAGTATAAGAGGTGACACTGATATCTCACTGGATTCTGACTCTAGGCCATCTCCACTCTTCACCCTGTGATCCACAGCCGAATTTACTGTACGGTTTTCCTGAAAATTGATAGTAAACTTTGCACATTTTACTCTACTGTACTCTATATATTCCCATCTTTCACCTCAGATTACAGGAAAACTGTAAGAGGTGACGCAGATATTTCACTGGATTCTGACTCTAGGCCATCTCCACTCTTCACCCTGTGATCCACAGACAAATTTACTGTACGGTTTTCCTGAAAATTGATAGTAAACTTTGCACTATTTACTGTACTGTACTATATATATTCCCATCTTTGACCTCAGATTACAGGAAAACTGTAAGAGGTGACGCAGATATTTCACTGGATTCTGACTCTAGGTGACCCCCATTCTTCACCCTGTCATCCACAGACAAGTTTACTGTACGGTTTTTGAGAAAATTGATAGTAAACTTTGCACATTTTACTCTACTGTACTCTATATATTCAAATCTTTGACCTCAGATTACAGGAAAAGTATAAGAGGTGACACTGATATCTCACTGGATTCTGACTCTAGGCCATCTCCACTCTTCACCCTGTGATCCACAGCCGAATTTACTGTACGGTTTTCCTGAAAATTGATAGTAAACTTTGCACATTTTACTCTACTGTACTCTATATATTCCCATCTTTCACCTCAGATTACAGGAAAACTGTAAGAGGTGACGCAGATATTTCACTGGATTCTGACTGTGGGTGACCCCTACTCTTCACCCTGTCATCCACAGCCGAATTTACTGTACGGTTTTCCTGAAAATTGATAGTAAACTTTGCACAATGTACTCTACTGTACTCTATATATTCCCATCTTTGACCTCAGATTACAGGAAAACTGTAAGAGGTGACGCAGATATTTCACTGGATTCTGACTCTAGGTCATCTCCACTCTTCACCCTGTGATCCACAGACAAATTTACTGTACGGTTTTCCTGAAAATTGATAGTAAACTTTGCACTATTTACTGTACTGTACTATATATATTCCCATCTTTGACCTCAGATTACAGGAAAACTGTAAGAGGTGACGCAGATATTTCACTGGATTCTGACTCTAGGTGACCCCCACTCTTCACCCTGTCATCCACAGACAAGTTTACTGTACGGTTTTTGAGAAAAGTGATAGTAAACTTTGCACATTTTACTCTACTGTACTCTATATATTCCCATCTTTGACCTCAGATTACAGGAAAACTGTAAGAGGTGACGCAGATATTTCACTGGATTCTGACTCTAGGTGACCCCCACTCTTCACCCTGTCATCCACAGACAAGTTTACTGTACGGTTTTTGAGAAAATTGATAGTAAACTTTGCACATTTACTCTACTGTACTCTATATATTCAAATCTTTGACCTCAGATTACAGGAAAAGTATAAGAGGTGACACTGATATCTCACTGGATTCTGACTCTAGGCCATCTCCACTCTTCACCCTGTGATCCACAGCCGAATTTACTGTACGGTTTTCCTGAAAATTGATAGTAAACTTTGCACATTTTACTCTACTGTACTCTATATATTCCCATCTTTCACCTCAGATTACAGGAAAACTGTAAGAGGTGACGCAGATATTTCACTGGATTCTGACTCTAGGCCATCTCCACTCTTCACCCTGTGATCCACAGACAAATTTACTGTACGGTTTTCCTGAAAATTGATAGTAAACTTTGCACTATTTACTGTACTGTACTATATATATTCCCATCTTTGACCTCAGATTACAGGAAAACTGTAAGAGGTGACGCAGATATTTCACTGGATTCTGACTCTAGGTGACCCCCATTCTTCACCCTGTCATCCACAGACAAGTTTACTGTACGGTTTTTGAGAAAATTGATAGTAAACTTTGCACATTTTACTCTACTGTACTCTATATATTCCCATCTTTCACCTCAGATTACAGGAAAACTGTAAGAGGTGACGCAGATATTTCACTGGATTCTGACTGTGGGTGACCCCTACTCTTCACCCTGTCATCCACAGCCGAATTTACTGTACGGTTTTCCTGAAAATTGATAGTAAACTTTGCACAATGTACTCTACTGTACTCTATATATTCCCATCTTTGACCTCAGATTACAGGAAAACTGTAAGAGGTGACGCAGATATTTCACTGGATTCTGACTCTAGGTCATCTCCACTCTTCACCCTGTGATCCACAGACAAATTTACTGTACGGTTTTCCTGAAAATTGATAGTAAACTTTGCACTATTTACTGTACTGTACTATATATATTCCCATCTTTGACCTCAGATTACAGGAAAACTGTAAGAGGTGACGCAGATATTTCACTGGATTCTGACTCTAGGTGACCCCCACTCTTCACCCTGTCATCCACAGACAAGTTTACTGTACGGTTTTTGAGAAAATTGATAGTAAACTTTGCACATTTTACTCTACTGTACTCTATATATTCCCATCTTTGACCTCAGATTACAGGAAAACTGTAAGAGGTGACGCAGATATTTCACTGGATTCTGACTCTAGGTGACCCCCACTCTTCACCCTGTCATCCACAGACAAGTTTACTGTACGGTTTTTGAGAAAATTGATAGTAAACTTTGCACATTTTACTCTACTGTACTCTATATATTCCCATCTTTGACCTCAGATTACAGGAAAACTGTAAGAGGTGACGCTGATATTTCACTGGATTCTGACTGTGGGTGACCCCTACTCTTCACCCTGTCATCCACAGCCAAATTTACTGTACGGTTTTCCTGAAAATTGATAGTAAACTTTGCACATTTTACTCTACTGTACTCTATATATTCCCATCTTTGACCTCAGATTACAGGAAAACTGTAAGAGGTGACGCAGATATTTCACTGGATTCTGACTCTAGGCCATGTCCACTCTTCATCCTGTCATCTACAGACAAATTTACTGTACGGTTTTTGAGACTGCTGTGTTAACAGAGTATGACAAAGGCTAAGAAAATGTACTGCCTAAAATAATATCAAATTTAAACAACTAATTACAAAATTGCTACACCTGCTGTTATTGCCAGGTGTTCGATAGAGTATTATTTAGTCATAAAAAATACATATCATTGACATATCATCAGTAAAAGAAATACTCTCACTATGCAAGACATGTTTGGAAATTCAGTTAATAAATATTGTATGAAATCTATACAGATGTTTGAAGGTATAATGCAAAGCATGTTTGTTTCTTATGGCTTACAAATGTGTTTTCCTTTAACAAAATTTACATTTCATTTATACAGTTTCGCAGATGAAACAATAAAATAGGTTTCCTGAACTGTTCTTCATGGCCCAAATTTTGAATCCTTTTGAGGGTGATGCATTATCCATGAAGGTGGGCAATTTGTTCATTGATCTCTGACCCTCACTGACTCTGACGCCTCCTAATTCTGCTTCCAGCCTTGCTGATTAATTTGTTCTTCCTTTTGGCATCCCTGTCACTGATGCTGTCACCAGTTGTACACAACATCTCTGCTTGTCCACCAGTCTAATCTGTAATTCAGGTGAACCCAGAATTACCTGTATCTTTGTAATGTTTCAAAAAATATACACTATATGTTGATGTGCATTGTCCCACCTTTCTTTCCTTTATAAGTAAGAATCTCTATGGTTTTAATGACAATTCATATACAGATTGCGGATGACATTTTATTCAACACTCAAATAAGTTCCTCACCAGCATACTGTAGTACAATTTCAGCCCACCGTTAATAAACCCATCCAATGCAGCGTTATCAGAGAAATTATGCAAGTGTTATGTTTGTATGTACTAGTAATCTATTTATCATTTATCATGACTCCTGCTCTGATGATTATTTTCTTCTCCTTCTGTAATTTTAATAGATAAAGGATGTTGAACATTAAGCTCCAAACAGGATGAATGAGGAAGACCACAGAGGAGAATCGTGGATGTAGTGAAAGAATACATGCAGATGGTTTTTTTTATGGTGGAGGAGCAACTTCTGATACCATCTTAAAGAAAAAACACATAAAATTGAAGAGTAAAAATAATGACAACAATATGTCTAAATTTTGTATTAATTTTTTAGAGCAAATGCAGTCTTGTCATGGTCAGAGTTGCCCACTCATATTTGACTAATTCAAATAAAATTACTGAATTTAAATGCTTATGTTCTAATAAAAGGCATTGTTTAATACTTCTGCCATGACAACCCAAATAAATCAATGAGAGGGAAACGGGAAGATTAGTCATCAGGCAAGGTTTACTGTTCATTTACCATGCCTTGATAAAAGTAAGCTTAACAAAAGAAACAGGCTGTGGACGAGAACCGGGCGGCTGAGCCAGATCAAAGACATTACTAAAACAAAAAGATGCCAACAGCTTCCCTAAAGTGGAAATCTAATAATATGCAAAACAAAAGGCCTGTGTAGCTGCTTGACACATAAGGTCAGTCACAGGATACAAAAGTGTCATCACCTGCCTAACCTAGTGTTTTTAACACTTAAAGCTCATTTGAATGTGTTTGGGGTACTCCGATCTTATCTGTCCAGCCTCACACCCAAACACTCTATTCACACACACAGACACCTACTAACAAAAGTTCAAAGACAGTCAGAAGCCAACCTGGCCTGGGAGCTGTTTTTTTAAATTATCCCAGGCAAGCGATTGGTCTACTGTTCCCCAGATCAGCCAATAGAGACATGCCAATTACCTTTGCATTGGACAATAGAATGAGGCTTGACACGTGAAAGACAAGAGTAACAGAAAACACAGAGCTGGATGCCATGGCATGCAACAGATCTTGTTCCATGCTCATTTTTGATTGTCTCAGTAAATATGTTAAGTGCACAAACGTTGAAAATCTAACTCACTCACTTGTCCAATAGAAAATAATATTTTCCTCTTTGTTTGTTAATTTTCATGTTACTATAAGTAATAGTAGTCTTAGAGGTATAAAAACAATTTTCAATTCTCATAATTTATATGAAAGTCTTTAATCACATCTTTTACAATATATTTTAAGCAATATGCTTTTGTCTTTTTCTCTGACACTCATTGTCTTTAACATTAATATTATGAATTACCTATACAATATCTTGCCTTTTGATTGCAGGTTTCATACATTTTTTTGTTTTTTTCATACTGTAACTCATAGAAATATTTCTGCCAATACTATTTTGATTATATTTTATACATGACATTAAAAGGTTGTACATTGCCTTAACATTTTTAGTTTTTGCTTCATTATTAGAATTAAATTATTATTTTTTGTTAATTCAATGCAAACTGATGTGTGGGACAAGAGTCACATGACATATAGCCAACCCACCTTTGATCTTTCGGTATTTATTGAGTCGTTGCATCGTACGGACAGATAACGTAGCTTTCATTGCGACAGGAAACGGTTATATGTGGTTACGCTGTCATTACATATACTTATTATTAGTACACTGAACTTTCTTCGAGGCCTACGTGGACAAAAATTTTCGGTTTACCCACCAACAATAAAATGGAAAGGTGAGTAATTAACACTAAAAATTGAACTATTAACAAGAAACGAGAACATTCTAGCCATTTCATGCCAGTTATTTTCCTCAGTCTAATTATAGAAAATTGTTTTAGATTGTTTGCGCTTTGTATATAGTCTTCATCCAGAAATGTGTCTAAAATCATAATTTTTAGAATTTGAAAACTTTAATAATATTGATATACTAACCGATGGAGAGCATATATATATAGAAATATAACATATAGCCTACCTAAGATTAGATTTTGTACTCTTAGGCGTACATTTAAAAGTAACACACTCCATTTAAGCGTAGTTAAAACTTTTGATGTTGTATCTTTTTTAAATATAAATATTCATTAAGAAAAAGAAGTGATATCACATTGAGATAATTGAAAGATACGTAACATTTTGTAGTACGAAAAAATACGTTAAAACAAAATCCATGTTTGGTTGAATTAGTTGTAAAACAACCATAATAAGTAACAGTGTTCACCATGATAAATAACTCATCTCACAAAAGTCTTTTTGTCACATAAGGTCATAAATTCTCTTTTAAGCATTTGCACTGGGTATTACCAGATTTAAATTTTTCATTGGCTTGACACAATGAGTCTTTCATGTCGTTGTGATTGTGATAATGATTGTAAAATACGTTCAGAGCAACGGTCTTTAACAGCTTGTCTTTGTGGTTTAGGAGCCACTCAAAATGTATATCCAACAGAGTATAACATTATTAATACTAATAAATCAGGTAGGGAATGTGTATTATACACAGTGAATTAGTGCTTGTGGTTTTTAACTATAGTGTTGATTACAGTAATTTGCACTGTGAATTTTAAAACTTAGAACTTAGTGATAGTGTATTAGCAAATAAACATTAAAAAGGACTGTGTTAGTTAGCACTTGTATGTCCAAAAATCTAACTGCTACCAGTTATGTTGTTGGCATAGAAAAATGCACCAAAAAGATTTTTCCGCATCATGCGTTTTGGACATCACTAGAGTGTGGGTACTTGGAGTGCCCCAAAATGTTTCTGAAGTCTATTAAACTTAAATGAAGAGTTCACATTTATGCTGTTTCATATGTTATTGTTGATCAGCATTGCAAGGTTGATCTCAGGATAACAGATATGTTCATATGGTTTGTTTTCTTTGTATTAATTTTCATTTGTCTCAAAATTTCAGGACCTGCACTTTTTCAGTTTTTGGAAAGGCAAGTAATTTAACAAAAAATAATGTGATACATTATTGTGGTGTAAGTGATACAGATTGAACAAAGATGTGTTAATGTCACTGTTCTCTTTTACATAAAAGGCACGGACAATTTCAAAATCCTGCCAAATATATTAGAGGTCATTCACAAGTATGCTGAACCCGGGACCAGTCTAAAGACCTACAGTATTCACAAAGTGCATGGCTTTTGGGAAAATGTCTCAAGAGATTTGGGAGTGCCTAATACATGTCTTAATAGGAAAAAAATTCTCAAAGCAGTCCTGCAGTATGAAAAGGTAAGCAATGTGTTCTCACAAAGTATTTATATTTATTCCATTTAAAAAAAAAAAGTTTAAAAAAAAGAACAGATATTTCTTGGTAGAACTCCTGTAATAAAAATTATTATGCAAAAATCAAATATTTTTACAGACCACATCAGGGGTAGAGGGTCCCTTGCTACAGACTGATTTCCTACTGCAGAGACAACACTTGGAGATGATGTTCCTTCCATTGTAAGAAATGTGTCATACACTTACTGTCAGATTTAAAATTTTGAAGCCATTATGACAACCTTATCCAGCTATAGTAGAGATCCAGCTTTTTAGATACAAATAAAACAAATTCACTCCAAAATGTCATCTTTAAAATAATTTAAATCTTGAAACAGAGTAATAATGAGTCATATGGAGAGCAAGAAAGTAGATTACAATGGGCTTAACAGCAAGTAAACACATACCAAAGCAAATCACCAAACCATGAGGTGTAGAGCCTTAAGCACCCACAGGACAGCCTCACAAAGACCTGAGTGTCAGATCTGACCTCCACTTTAAAGGAGTAACCAACTCATCCTCCTGCTGCTGACTAACTTTTCACTCCTTGTCTTCCACCCTTCTAATTTCTCCATTTGATCTTGTTATTGCCCAATCCAGTTCCAAAATCTGAATCAGAATATTACTTTATCATTTACAATAATTATAGTACTATATTCCTTTGCTGAATATTTTTTCCCTTATAAAACCGTCATTACATAGTGATTCCTTTCAAAATATTTGTAATAATGTATGTTAACAAAGACATACAGATATTTCAGTCTAATTGTTATGTTTTAATTAATTGTGATTCGTTAGAATGAGGAAGACATTGTTGTTGAGCCAAAGTCTCCACAATCTGTAGGAAATGTACCTTTACCTTCAAGAAAAGAGGTAATTATTTGTATATTATTTAGTATTACATTGTGATACCTTGGAAAAACATTAATTTGTAAATTAACGAAACGCTTTCTCTTCCCAGGATGCACTTCAAAAACCTGCAGAGAGCGGCATCCATACCCCAGACACACAATCCCTCGAGAGGACTCTAAATCTTCATCTTCAAATGCAAATGCTAAGGTAATTTCATAACTTTTGCTGTTTTTAATGCACAACAGAGAAAGAAACACGGAGTTTATATTTTTGTTAAACACTATCAGGATGTAATTATTATATTAAAAATTTTGTCTTTTTAAATGTAATCCAAAGTTTAAATTTAAAGTTAAAATCTTTTTGTGATGATCTTTAGAGGTAAAATAAATATTTCTTAGTCATATTCACTTACTTGTACTATGGGTTCATTAGTGAAATTGTAACATAATGATGCTGTTTCATAGAGACACTGTAGTGACAAACATTGAAAGTATTTATATATTTTTTTGAAATATATATCTGTATGTTGCAGAGGAATGAATCAGATGAATCAGCTAAGGTCAACACAGACAGTAGCAGTTCAGGAGAAAGATTTTCACATCTGGTTTGCCACAGCAGAAAACTTTCTTTTTCATAATGAGAATGAATGGAAGGAGTTACGGCAACATCAGTCAGAAGACTATTTAAAGGACTGCATGGACAAATATAATTGCTAGTGGAATCAGAACCCTTAATCCGTACTGCAGTTTGGATTTCGGAGACACAGTGTGAAAAAACTCTCTTCAAGATCAAAGGCACCGTTTTCAGGTGTATGGGTACTGCAGATTTCAGGACTGCCCTGTTACTGTGGATGTGGTGGTTTATGACGAAGAGACACTGAAAGCAGAAGTCGTTTTTAAAGGAGGTGAGGTCTGCCATAATAACAAAGAGCTGAAAAAGCGCCTGTGCGTGCACAATCACGTCAAAGTGCTGGAGAACTCCTCAAAAACAAATTACCAGAGCTTGTACTTGGAGTCTTTACAGAAAGTGCCACAAAAGGTGATCCAATCTGGCAACAGGGATGATGCTCCAACAAAGAAGTCTTGAAAAACATTGCATGGTCTGAAAGAAAAGCCAGTAGAGCAGATCCCAACGAGCTGATGAGCTTACAAAGATAATTCAACAGTATCAGACACTGAAAAGGACGTACTGCAGAAGATTCTGATGCATCCAAAGGGCATAATGCTGTGGTCTAAGAAAACCTTGTCAGTTTTTCATCAAAGATGCAAGAAGACATTGTGTACTTTGATGCCACTGGAAGTATAATAAGAAAGAAAGTGCTGGAAGGCCACCATATTATGTGTATGAGTTGGTTGTCAGAAACCCATCCAAAGGTGCTTCTCCTCTTCCAGTTGCTACATATGTCACATGTGACCACACTACTGCCTCTGTGACATACTTCTTGCAGGCCTTTCAGACTGATCTGGTAAGAGCATTTGGTAATCGGGCCTACAACAGGCCTGTCATGTTCATGTGTGATGGATCCCTAGTACTCCTTCGATCCATTTCCATGACATTCTGCAGAACAAGTCTAGAGGATCTGCTGCAGAATACTATGTCTTACTCACTGGCCAGCATTCAGCACAGGATTCAACATTCCCATTCTTCATCGATGTTGAGCCATGTCATGAAAAATGCCAGGACCTTGTAAAAAACAGTGAGTACATTTATATCAATAATTAAAAAAGAATAAAGATTGTAATGTAAAGGCCTACAACAGTGATTTCATCGTTCATTTTCCCAGCATTCCAGAGAACTACAGCTGGAATGCATGTGTTTGGGCTCCTTGCATGCTGTGATAACTTAAAGACATGGATGATTTGTCCATAGTGCAGCATAGTGTTTTGCAGTCCTTGTAGTGGAAGGAACGTAACAAAACACTACAACACTTGAAAATCCTTATGCAAAAAGGGGGACCCTGGATTGGATGAAAAGACTGTGATTGCTGAGGACTACAAGGTAGCTAAGATTTATTATTTAAGTAATCTTATTAATAACTTTTTTACTTGTTATGTCCAAATGAATTAATGAATTAAATGATTAAAAATATATATATATTTTAAACCACAATAACATTATATATAATTAATTTCTCTTTGCTTGATAACTTACTGAATATAATATATATCTGTTTTACAGACTGATGTTCAGAATGCCCCTTGAGACCCATTTCCAGGCAATTGTTACAATGCAACACTGGACTGTGAGGGTGAAAGAAAACATCTTCATGCACCCAAATTATTGCCGGTCTGGTAAATCACCTTCTACCACATGCAACTTTGTGGTCATCAATGATGCTCGGTACATTTTTTATTTGTTGTATTACTATCATAAATTGTCATTTATTAATAAATGTAAATGTGATAAATGTTGAATTATCTATTTTAATTATGTTTTTGAATTACTTGTATTCTTCTTAGGGGATCTTGGACGTCATGGTACTGGTCCTGCTTACCAGCAGCTCAGTAAACTCTATAGTGACATTCAGCAATCCAAGAACCAGGTATCATAGCGAGAAGAATAAGTGAAAAAGAAACATAATTGTATATAAATTTACAATCCATAGATATTGACTTAAACAATGTACTATTGCATTTAAGAATTTTACACAAGACAACAGAACCCAAGGAATCATGGAGAAAAGCCAGTGGGATTTGAAAAAAATCCGTATCCAGAGAAGGAGACTGACAAGGCTTGATGACTTTGTGGAAATTTATCAAAAAATGCATGATGCCCTCCTGCTTGAATATGCAGACATGAAAAAATCAAGACAAAAGGTATGAATAACTTCCTAATAATGAAAATGATGTTTTATACAAATAGAACAAGAAACTAAGAAAAAGTGAAAACATTTGGCTATGACTGTAGAATTAAGAGTTGATAAAATAAGTAAGCACTAAAAGTATGTATGTGTAATCAACAGTCTTTTCGCGTGGAAATGGAGAAATGGAAAGACAAACGCATTAAACGGAAAGGTGTGTACGTGTCACCGTTAGTGACCGAACTGCCACTGAAGAAAAAGAAAACTGAGGTAAGTCATCATGTTCCCATTATTTTCAATAATTAAACCTTGTGATGTCCTCCCGATTGCCATACTCCTTTTGTCCTCTGGGGTAAAGCGTCTGCTTTGACTATTTATAAAGCATCAATTATAAATTATAAATTATCATCCGTGGAATACAGTTTTATCAAACTGTATTCCAACTGATTACCTGAAATTTTTATGTTTTTTGACAATGTATTACACCTAGGCATGGGCCTTAGTGAACCCCACTTTAATGACAAACAATGCATGTCCATAGGTGACACAAGTGCCGGAGGAAGCTCAGGTTTTTGCTTTTTGCTGGTCACACCATGTACAGCTTTGTTTTCAGCAGTTGTAGGCCAAGGGCATATGAATTAAACAAGCTTTCAAGGGTGATCATTGTCTTTTGGAGACCTACTGTATTAAGCACAGCTCGCGTGCCCTGACTGCAGGCAAGCAAGTTTGCAATCGTACACTAGCATGTTCTCTGTACAGCTGGACCGGGCATCACATACTGCCCATGTTTTTCTCTCATAGTTCCTCTGTTTACTTGGGATGTAATGTTGGACAGAGTCCTTTAAGGGGACTAGGCACTCATACACAGTCATATCAGTACCTGTATGGTACACCAACAGCAGGACAGATGCTCACTCGTTACATACATCTCAAATCAGAACAAGTTTGTGTCATTGATGACCATATTCTATTGTCTATTATATTCTATTATATAAAGTCATTCAAAAATGTTATCTGTTAACAGATAAAAGGGAAGACCACTGTTCAAACCTTTAAACAGGAACAGCACAAACAACATGATGCTCGTCAAAACCAGGTATTTTTAGATATGTTTTTAAAGTCTACATTTATGTTTTGTGTGTTATTGTCATAAATGACTCTGAAAATTGACATGTGTATATCTTTGTAGGATGAGAGCCAGGAACAAATAGCCGTTTGCCAAAAAATAGCAACATACATGGCTAATAAAGTGTCGGTCACAGTATGGAAAGGAGATTTATGTGCCTTCAAAGTGGATGCAATTGTGAATGCAGCTAATGAAAGTCTCTCTCACATGGGTGGACTTGCAAAGGCACTGTCTGCTACTGGAGGACGTACTATCCAAGCAGAGAGTGATGTCTTCATTGCCAAAAATGGCAAATTAAAGGCTGGACAAGTTGCAGTTACCACAGCAGGCAAACTACCTTGCATGAAGCTGATTCATTTGGTAGGCCCGTGTCTGCAGAATGACCCCACAGTGCACATGATATCCCATGCAAAGAAACTTTTAACTAAAGGTATTTTGAATGTCATGACATGTGCAGAAGAGCACAAATTTTCATCTGTTGCCATTCCAGCAGTGAGCTCTGGAATATTCAACTTTCCAGTCTCAATTTGTGCTGATGTTGTAGTCACCACAATCAAAAAGTACATTAAACATAAGAACCCCACAAGTCCTCCATTTGAAATACACCTGGTAAACAACGATGATCCAACCGTGAAGGAAATGGAAAGGGCCTTCAAAGAGATCCTTTTGGAGCCACTCTCTGATGTCAGGAGGACAGTGAGTACACCCATTTTTTAAAGTATAATTGTTATCTTTAGTGTTAGAAAAAAAATGATAACAATCAGCATGAATAAATAATTATTATGAAATAACAAGTGAAATTGAAGAATTATAGCATCTTTGATGCATAGAATAACCCTTTTCAAATTGTGCAATAAAAATTAGGCCACAAAAAGTAGCAGTCATTAAATACATTCAGGCTATGTTGTTCTTCTTCATTTGTTATGATTTTGTAAGCCAACAAACACCGCACTTAGTTAGTATTATGTGAAATATATCAGCATTAATAACGTGTAATTCATG
>NW_020328549.1:0-31900 GCF_001858045.2 Oreochromis niloticus
TTACTGTGCATAATTATTAGGCAACTTAACAAAAACAAATATATACCCATTTCAATTATTTATTTTTACCAGTGAAACCAATATAACATCTCCACATTCACAAATATACATTTCTGACATTCAAAAAACAAACCAAACAAATCAGCGACCAATATAGCCACCTTTCTTTGCAAGGACACTCAAAAGCCTGCCATCCATGGATTCTGTCAGTGTTTTGATCTGTTCACCATCAACATTGCGTGCAGCAGCAACCACAGCCTCCCAGACACTGTTCAGAGAGGTGTACTGTTTTCCTCCTTGTAAATCTCACATTTGATGATGGACCACAGGTTTCTCATGGGGTTCAGATCAGGTGAACAAGGAGGCCATGTCATTAGTTTTTCTTCTTTTATACCCTTTCTTGCCAGCCACGCTGTGGAGTACTTGGACGCGTGTGATGGAGCATTGTCCTGCATGAAAATCATGTTTTTCTTGAAGGATGCAGACTTCTTCCTGTACCACTGCTTGAAGAAGGTGTCTTCCAGAAACTGCAGTAGGACTGTGGGAGTTGAGCTTGACTCCATCCTCAACCCGAAAAGGCCCACAAGCTCATCTTTGATGATACCAGCCCAAACCAGTACTCCACCTCCACCTTGCTGGCGTCTGAGTGGGACTGGAGCTCTCTGCCCTTTACCAATCCAGCCACGGGCCCATCCATCTGGCCCATCAAGACTCACTCTCATTTCATCAGTCCATAAAACCTTAGAAAAATCAGTCTTGAGATATTTCTAGGCCCAGTCTTGACGTTTCAGCTTGTGTGTCTTGTTCAGTGGTGGTCGTCTTTCAGCCTTTCTTACCTTGGCCATGTCTCTGAGTATTGCACACCTTGTGCTTTTGGGCACTCCAGTGATGTTGCAGCTCTGAAATATGGCCAAACTGGTGGCAAGTGGCATCTTGGCAGCTGCACGCTTGACTTTTCTCAGTTCATGGGCAGTTATTTTGCGCCTTGGTTTTTCCACACGCTTCTTGCGACCCTGTTGACTATTTTGAATGAAACGCTTGATTGTTCGATGATCACGCTTCAGAAGCTTTGCAATTTTAAGACTGCTGCATCCCTCTGCAAGATATCTCACTATTTTTGACTTTTCTGAGCCTGTCAAGTCCTTCTTTTGACCCATTTTGCCAAAGGAAAGGAAGTTGCCTAATAATTATGCACACTGATATAGGGTGTTGATGTCATTAGACCACACCCCTTCTCATTACAGAGATGCACATCACCTAATATGCTTAATTGGTAGGGCTTTCGAGCCTATACAGCTTGGAGTAAGACAACATGCATGAAGAGGATGATGTGGACAAAATACTCATTTGCCTAATAATTCTGCACTCCCTGTAAACACCAAGCTCCTTTTTTTGTGTAGCTGACAGCTGGTAACTGTGCAGGGGCGGATCTAGCAAAGCTTTTGCCAGGGGCCAGGTAGGGCATTAACAGAGAAAGGTGGACATAAAGATATACTTTTCTTTCTTACTCTCATATAAAATATTTAGCTTTTATTAAATGCTTATCTGAATCTTACAACCAAAGTTTGTATAATAATACACAAGATTGGCTGTAGACCATTGTTCATCATTCAGAACACTGTGTAAAAATAACAAAAACAAAAAGTGAATGCGAAAGTGCATATATATTTATTTTATGTGTTTGATGTGTGTGTCGGGGCGTGGTCTGCAGTGCCGCTGCAGGGGAGGTGGACCCACGGGTGTAAAGTCTGTGCTCCTTGGCTGTTTTTTGGGTGTGTGTTGGGCTATGAGTTGAAAAGCTACGGCTGCCTGTGTCGGTACACCAACCATGTGTGAAAAGTGGTCCATAACGTAATGCTTCAAAGCATGTTCATGCAAACATTGTCGGGGTCTGCCGTGATACAATGGGACTTCTGCTCATGAACTCTGTGCACAGCGTCTGCAAATCGGGGCTGTACGAAGTCACCTCATCTTTACCCAAAACTGTAAGCTGTCATCTGTGAGGCGCGAGCGGTGTTTGTTTTTATCATAATTCATGGTGGAGAATGGCTGCTCTGCTGAGTTTTGCTCTCTGTAGCCGTATGAATGGCAAACTACACTGATTAGCAGCGGCATAGGCACACATAAATTTCTTCTGAAATTTTCGCTTTCTAGTTATGTGTGCCTATGCCAGGAGGCACACATATTACTATTCCTCGGATTTATTATTATTATTATTATTATGTGTGCCTATGCCAAGAGGCACACATATTACTATTCGTCGGATTTATTATTCTTATTATTATTATTCTCCATCTTCCGCCTAAATTTCGGCACGTATCACGCCCCGCAGTTTTGAGACAAGCTTCATATATGTTACCTCATTTTGTGCGGCCGGATCTGGAATGGTGTGCTATGACTTTTGGTGTTTATGAATTTTATAGTTTTTTAAATATTAATATTTTAGTGAAAATTTTTCCCGCGCTCCTCTGCCAAACAGTTTTGACATTAGGATTACATATGTTAGATCATTTTGTGCGGCTGGAGCTGGACTATTGTGTTGTGACTTTTGGTGTTTATGACTTTTATAGTTTTTTAAATATTAATATTTTAGTACAAATTTAGGCCAATTCATCTTTTGGCGCCAAATAAACAGACTTCATTTGTGGTGTCTTGGCTCTCTCTAGTGGTATACCGGGAGTAGTACAGCCGAAAAGATTTATCCTTGTGTTGAAAACTCCATATCCCACAATTCATAGCACGCCTCTACAGAGTGAACAATGGCGGCCACCACTTCGTTTTATATGTCTTTTATTCGTGTTTCTAGGTCACAAAATAAACTTTTAAGATATTTTCAGGCGAGAATGTAGGTGTGTAAACTTCAAATATCTGCTTGTTTTATCAAGACATCCCATATTTAGCGACAGTGCTCTGACGACGTTGGTCCTGCCTGACAGCTAGCCGGCTACCTAGCTAGCTGCCGCACTTGGCTGCAAATGGATAGCGAGGGGACTCTCTCTGTCGTTTCACCTCCCCGGTCTCTCGCAAATGCTCGCACAGAATCGGAGTTACAGCTGGATGTGGAAAAAATAACTGAGTTGTTTGGTGGTGCTATAATGCGGAGCTACAACAGTGGGCAGCTATCCACCGGTGTATGACAGAAAGGACATGCCGCGACCGCCGATCGACCGGTGTTTGCTAACGCGGAGGTCAATCGTGGATCAGGGAAAGCGAAGGCAGGAGCGTGAGGTGAACTGAATTTCAGGTAAGAAGTTATGACCTGCACTCTATTTGGGTCAGATATAAACCGAGTTTAGGTGTAGTTTATTTAGCAGCAGTTCTCTTATGTGTTGCTGATAGCCGGCTAGCTAGCTAGCGCCGCTAGCATAGTTAGCTAGCACCGCTAGCGACCCTTCGTGAAAAAGCACCCAGGCTTGGCTTATATTGAGGCGGGTGAAACTCGTGTCAGCACCCGTCGCTCGCCGACAGTATGTGTTTTAGCTGGACTTATTTTTCGTTTATATGGACCGATGATTTATTTATTTATTCATTTTAGTAACGGTATAAACAGTGAAAGGTGGTGGATTGGCCAGATGTAAACTTCAAATATCTGCTCGTGTTACCAAGACATCCCATATTAGCTCTGATGTTTTCGGTGCCTGCAAAGAGCTAGACAGGTAGCTAGCTAACCCGAGCTGGCTGTCTTTTTGACTCGGGGTCATAGCTGGACTTATTTTTCGTTTTTATGAGCCGATGAGGGTTTTTTTTTAGTAACGGTACAAACAGTGAAAGGCGGTGGATTGTCCAGATGCTGGTCGATGTGGAAAAAATAACTGAGTTGTTTGGTAGTCGCTGACGCGGAGCTACAACCGAGGGCAGCTATCCACCGGTGTGTGTCAGAAAGAACATGCGGGGAACGAGGCGGCGAGGTGACCGCCGATCGACCGGTGGTAGATCGTGGATCAGGGAAACCGAAGGCAGGAGAAGCAGGCGGCTGCCGGTCGGAGCGTGAGGTGAACTGAATTTCAGGTAAGAAGTTATGACCTGCACTCTATTTGGGTCAGATATAAACCGAGTTTAGGTGTAGTTTATTTTCGTTGTGCTGACTTTTTACAATCAGTTATAATAACTCGTACTGCGTGGTAGCTAGCACGATGGAGTTTCTATACAGCTGTGTGCGCGCTAAGTTACTGATGTTGAACTTTATGACAGCCTCCCCTGTCATTCTCTCGCCTGTTCAAACTTCAGTCATGAAACTGATCAATGATCGGCTTTTCTCTCTTGTTTGTTTATCGCGCTAAACAACAGCAGCACGTTTAAGCTTGATCAGCTGTTGTTAGAATTCATTTGATTTTAATTTCTAGTATCAGCTGATGTTTGCTGGAGCCACAGCTGTAGAAGCGGCTGGTCGAAACCAGGAGATGACCTTACTGAATCATCAGAGCTGAACTGGTGATGGAGAAACAGGTTTACCTTTTTTTAGGTGACATGAATGAGTTGAAGGGAAGTTATGAACTGTTTCTGAGAGAAATAAACACCAAGCTCCTTTTTTTATTTAGCTGACAGCTGGTAACTGTGCAGGGGCGGATCTAGCAAAGCTTTTGCCAGGGGCCAGGTAGGGCATTAACAGAGAAAGGTGGACACAAAGATATACTTTTCTTTCTTACTCTCATACAGGGAGTGCAGAATTATTAGGCAAGTTGTATTTTTGAGGAATAATTTTATTATTGAACAACAACCATGTTCTCAATGAACCCAAAAAACACATTAATATCAAAGCTGAATGTTTTCGGAAGTAGTTTTTAGTTTGTGTTTAGTTTTAGCTATTTTAGGGGATATCTGTGTGTGCAGGTGACTATTACTGTGCATAATTATTAGGCAACTTAACAAAAAACAAATATATACCCATTTCAATTATTTATTTTTACCAGTGAAACCAATATAACATCTCCACATTCACAAATATACATTTCTGACATTCAAAAACAAAACAAAAACAAATCAGCGACCAATATAGCCACCTTTCTTTGCAAGGACACTCAAAAGCCTGCCATCCATGGATTCTGTCAGTGTTTTGATCTGTTCACCATCAACATTGCGTGCAGCAGCAACCACAGCCTCCCAGACACTGTTCAGAGAGGTGTACTGTTTTCCCTCCTTGTAAATCTCACATTTGATGATGGACCACAGGTTCTCAATGGGGTTCAGATCAGGTGAACAAGGAGGCCATGTCATTAGTTTTTCTTCTTTTAAACCCTTTCTTGCCAGCCACGCTGTGGAGTACTTGGACGCGTGTGATGGAGCATTGTCCTGCATGAAAATCATGTTTTTCTTGAAGGATGCAGACTTCTTCCTGTACCACTGCTTGAAGAAGGTGTCTTCCAGAAACTTGCAGTAGGACTGGGAGTTGAGCTTGACGCCATCCTCAACCCGAAAAGGCCCCACAAGCTCACCTTTGATGATACCAGCCCAAACCAGTACTCCACCTCCACCTTGCTGGCGTCTGAGTGGGACTGGAGCTCTCTGCCCTTTACCAATCCAGCCACGGGCCCATCCATCTGGCCCATCAAGACTCACTCTCATTTCATCAGTCCATAAAACCTTAGAAAAATCAGTCTTGAGATATTTCTTGGCCCAGTCTTGACGTTTCAGCTTGTGTGTCTTGTTCAGTGGTGGTCGTCTTTCAGCCTTTCTTACCTTGGCCATGTCTCTGAGTATTGCACACCTTGTGCTTTTGGGCACTCCAGTGATGTTGCAGCTCTGAAATATGGCCAAACTGGTGGCAAGTGGCATCTTGGCAGCTGCACGCTTGACTTTTCTCAGTTCATGGGCAGTTATTTTGCCCCTTGGTTTTTCCACACGCTTCTTGCGACCCTGTTGACTATTTTGAATGAAACGCTTGATTGTTCGATGATCACGCTTCAGAAGCTTTGCAATTTTAAGACTGCTGCATGCCTCTGCAAGATATCTCACTATTTTTGACTTTTCTGAGCCTGTCAAGTCCTTCTTTTGACCCATTTTGCCAAAGGAAAGGAAGTTGCCTAATAATTATGCACACCTGATATAGGGTGTTGATGTCATTAGACCATACCCTTCTCATTACAGAGATGCACATCACCTAATATGCTTAATTGGTAGTAGGCTTTCGAGCCTATACAGCTTGGAGTAAGACAACATGCATGAAGGGGATGATGTGGACAAAATACTCATTTGCCTAATAATTCTGCACTCCCTGTATAAAATATTTAGCTTTTATTAAATAGTTATCTGAATCTTACAACCAAAGTTTGTATAATAATACACAAGATTGGCTGTAGACCATTGTTCATCATTCAGAACACTGTGTAAAAATAACAAAAAACAAAAAGTGAATGCAAAAGTGCATAAATATTTATTTTACGTGTTTGATATGTGTGGCGGGGCGTGGTCTGCAGTGCCGCTGCAGGGGAGGTGGACCCACCTGAGGGCATCTGCAATCACACCTCTCGGGCGTAGTCTGTGCTCTCTCGGCTGTTTTTTGGGTGTGTGTCGGGCTGTGAGTTGAAAAGCTACAGCTGGCTGGGAGGGTACACCAACCATGTGTGAAAAGTGGTCCATAACGTACTGGTTCAAAGTGTGTTCGTGCAAACATTGTCGGGGTCTGCCGTGGTACAGAGGGACTTCTGCTTATGAACCTGTGTGCACAGCGTCTGCAAATCGGGGCTGTACAAAGTGACCTCATCTTTACCCAAAACTGTAAGCTGTCATCTGTGAGGCGCGAGCGGTGTTTGTTTTTACCATAATTCATGGTGGAGAATGGCTGCTCTTCTGAGTTTTGCTGTCTGTAGCCGTATGAATGGAAAACTACACAGATTAGCAGCGGCATAGGCACACATAAAATTTCTTCTGAAATTTTCGCTTTCTAGTTATTATTATTATTATTCTCCAGTTTCCGCCTGAAATTTTGCAGCGAATCTCGCCTCGCAGTTTTGAGACAAGCTTCATATATGTTACCTCATTTTGTGCGGCCGGATCTGGAATGGTGTGCTATGACTTTTGGTGTTTATGAATTTTATAGTTTTTTAAATATTAATATTTTAGTGAAAATTTTCCCGCGCTCCTCTGCCAAACAGTTTTGACATTAGGGTTACATATGTTAGATCATTTTGTGCGGCTGGAGCTGGACTATTATGTTATGACTTTTGGTGTTTATAACTTTTATAGTTTTTTAAATATTAATATTTTAGTGCAAATTTAGGCCAATTCATCTTTTGGCGCCAAATAAACAGACTTCATTTGTGGTGTGTTGGCTCTCTCTAGTGGTATGCCGGGAGTGGTACAGCCTGTGTACCCTTATTTGGATTACCGTAATGATGACAATTTCAACGGTGCGCACAGCGTCGCTGCTTTCAGGAGCCCTTGGAATTTTTAAGGTTGCGCAAATCATTCAAAAGTTACGGTAATGCTTGGTGGAAAACTCAATATCCCACAATTCATAGCACGCCTCTACAGAGTGAACAATGGCGGCCACCACTTCGTTTTATATGTCTTTTATTCGTGTTTCTAGGTCACAAAATAAGCTTTTAAGATATTTTCAGGCGAGAATGTAGGTGTGTAAACTTCAAATATCTGCTTGTTTTATCAAGACATCCCATATTTAGCGACAGTGCTCTGACTACGTCGGTCCTGCCTGACAGCTAGCCGGCTACCTAGCTGGCTACCTAGCTAGCTGCCGCACTTGGCTGCAAATGGATAGCGAGGGGACTCTCTCTGTCGTTTCACCTCCCTGGTCTCTCGCAAATGCTCGCATAGAATCGGAGTTACAGCTGGATGTGGAAAAAATAACTGAGTTGTTTGGTGGTGGAGCTACAACAGAGGGCAGCTACCCACCGGTGTGTGACAGAAAGGACATGCCGCCAACGAGACATATGAGGCCGGGCAGGCGATTGCTAACGCGGTGGTCAATCATGGATCAGGGAAAGCGAAGGCAGGAGCGTGAGGTGAACTGAATTTCAGGTAAGAAGTTATGAACTGCACTCTATTTGGGTCAGATATAAACCGAGTTTAGGTGTAGTTTATTTAGCAGCAGTTCTCTTATGTGTTGCTGATAGCCGGCTAGCTAGCTAGCGCCGCTAGCATAGTTAGCTCGCGCCGCTAGCAACCCTTCGTGAAAAAGCACCCAGGCTTGGCTTATATTGAGGCGGGTGAAACTCGTGTCAGCACCCGGTCGCTCTCTATTTGGGTCAGATATAAACCGAGTTTAGGTGTAGTTTATTTAGCAGCAGTTCTCTTATGTGTTGCTGATAGCCGGCTAGCTAGCTAGCGCCGCTAGCATAGTTAGCTCGCGCCGCTAGCAACCCTTCGTGAAAAAGCACCCAGGCTTGGCTTATATTGAGGCGGGTGAAACTCGTGTCAGCACCCGGTCGCTCTCTATTTGGGTCAGATATAAACCGAGTTTAGGTGTAGTTTATTTAGCAGCAGTTCTCTTATGTGTTGATGATAGCCGGCTAGCTAGCTAGCGCCGCTAGCATAGTTAGCTCGCACCGCTAGCGACCCTTCGTGAAAAAGCACCCAGGCTTGGCTTATATTGAGGCGGGTGAAACTCGTGTCAGCACCCGGTCGCTCGCCGACAGTATGTGTTTTAGCTGGACTTATTTTTCGTTTATATGGACCGATGACTTATTTATTTATTCATTTTAGTAACGGTATAAACAGTGAAAGGTGGTGGATTGGCCAGATGTAAACTTCAAATATCTGCTCGTGTTACCAAGACATCCCATATTAGCTCTGATGTTTTCGGTGCCTGCAAAGAGCTAGACAGGTAGCTAGCTAACCCGAGCTGGCTGTCTTTTTGACTCAGGGTCATAGCTGGACTTATTTTTCGTTTTTATGAGCCGATGAGGGTTTTTTTTAGTAACGGTACAAACAGTGAAAGGCGGTGGATTGTCCAGATGCTGGTCGATGTGGAAAAAATAACTGAGTTGTTTGGTAGTCGCTGACGCGGAGCTACAACCGAGGGCAGCTATCCACCGGTGTGTGTCAGAAAGAACATGCGGGGAACGAGGCGGCGAGGCGACCGCCGATCGACCGGTGGTAGATCGTGGATCAGGGAAACCGAAGGCAGGAGAAGCAGGCGGCTGCCGGTCGGAGCGTGAGGTGAACTGAATTTCAGGTAAGAAGTTATGACCTGCACTCTATTTGGGTCAGATATGCACCGAGTTTAGGTGTAGTTTATTTTCGTTGTGCTGACTTTTTACAATCAGTTATAATAACTCATACTGCATGGTAGCTAGCACGATGGAGTTTCTATACAGCTGTGTGCGCGCTAAGTTACTGATGTTGAACTTTATGACAGCCTCCCCTGTCATTCTCTCGCCTGTTCAAACTTCAGTCATGAAACTGATCAATGATCGGCGTTTCTCTCTTGTTTGTTTATCGCGCTAAACAACAGCAGCACGTTTAAGCTTGATCAGCTGTTGTTAGAATTCATTTGATTTTAATTTCTAGTATCAGCTGATGTTTGCTGGAGCCACAGCTGTAGAAGCGGCTGGTCGAAACCAGGAGATGACCTTACTGAATCATCAGAGCTGAACTGGTGATGGAGAAACAGGTTTACCTTTTTTTTAGGTGACATGAATGAGTTGAAGGGAAGTTATGAACTGTTTCTGAGAGAAATAAACACCAAGCTCCTTTTTTTATTTAGCTGACAGCTGGTAACTGTGCAGGGGCGGATCTAGCAAAGCTTTTGCCAGGGGGCCAGGTAGGGCATTAACAGAGAAAGGTGGACATAAAGATATACTTTTCTTTCTTACTCTCATACAGGGAGTGCAGAATTATTAGGCAAGTTGTATTTTTGAGGAATAATTTTATTATTGAACAACAACCATGTTCTCAATGAACCCAAAAAACACATTAATATCAAAGCTGAATGTTTTCGGAAGTAGTTTTTAGTTTGTGTTTAGTTTTAGCTATTTTAGGGGGATATCTGTGTGTGCAGGTGACTATTACTGTGCATAATTATTAGGCAACTTAACAAAAAACAAATATATACCCATTTCAATTATTTATTTTTACCAGTGAAACCAATATAACATCTCCACATTCACAAATATACATTTCTGACATTCAAAAACAAAACCAAAACAAATCAGCGACCAATATAGCCACCTTTCTTTGCAAGGACACTCAAAAGCCTGCCATCCATGGATTCTGTCAGTGTTTTGATCTGTTCACCATCAACATTGCGTGCAGCAGCAACCACAGCCTCCCAGACACTGTTCAGAGAGGTGTACTGTTTTCCCTCCTTGTAAATCTCACATTTGATGATGGACCACAGGTTCTCAATGGGGTTCAGATCAGGTGAACAAGGAGGCCATGTCATTAGTTTTTCTTCTTTTAAACCCTTTCTTGCCAGCCACGCTGTGGAGTACTTGGACGCGTGTGATGGAGCATTGTCCTGCATGAAAATCATGTTTTTCTTGAAGGATGCAGACTTCTTCCTGTACCACTGCTTGAAGAAGGTGTCTTCCAGAAACTTGCAGTAGGACTGGGAGTTGAGCTTGACGCCATCCTCAACCCGAAAAGGCCCCACAAGCTCACCTTTGATGATACCAGCCCAAACCAGTACTCCACCTCCACCTTGCTGGCGTCTGAGTGGGACTGGAGCTCTCTGCCCTTTACCAATCCAGCCACGGGCCCATCCATCTGGCCCATCAAGACTCACTCTCATTTCATCAGTCCATAAAACCTTAGAAAAATCAGTCTTGAGATATTTCTTGGCCCAGTCTTGACGTTTCAGCTTGTGTGTCTTGTTCAGTGGTGGTGGTCTTTCAGCCTTTCTTACCTTGGCCATGTCTCTGAGTATTGCACACCTTGTGCTTTTGGGCACTCCAGTGATGTTGCAGCTCTGAAATATGGCCAAACTGGTGGCAAGTGGCATCTTGGCAGCTGCACGCTTGACTTTTCTCAGTTCATGGGCAGTTATTTTGCGCCTTGGTTTTTCCACACGCTTCTTGCGACCCTGTTGACTATTTTGAATGAAACGCTTGATTGTTCGATGATCACGCTTCAGAAGCTTTGCAATTTTAAGACTGCTGCATCCCTCTGCAAGATATCTCACTATTTTTGACTTTTCTGAGCCTGTCAAGTCCTTCTTTTGACCCATTTTGCCAAAGGAAAGGAAGTTGCCTAATAATTATGCACACCTGATATAGGGTGTTGATGTCATTAGACCATACCCCTTCTCATTACAGAGATGCACATCACCTAATATGCTTAATTGGTAGTAGGCTTTCGAGCCTATACAGCTTGGAGTAAGACAACATGCATGAAGGGGATGATGTGGACAAAATACTCATTTGCCTAATAATTCTGCACTCCCTGTATAAAATATTTAGCTTTTATTAAATAGTTATCTGAATCTTACAACCAAAGTTTGTATAATAATACACAAGATTGGCTGTAGACCATTGTTCATCATTCAGAACACTGTGTAAAAATAACAAAAAACAAAAAGTGAATGCAAAAGTGCATAAATATTTATTTTACGTGTTTGATATGTGTGGCGGGGCGTGGTCTGCAGTGCCGCTGCAGGGGAGGTGGACCCACCTGAGGGGCATCTGCAATCACACCTCTCGGGCGTAGTCTGTGCTCTCTCGGCTGTTTTTTGGGTGTGTGTCGGGCTGTGAGTTGAAAAGCTACAGCTGGCTGGGAGGGTACACCAACCATGTGTGAAAAGTGGTCCATAACGTACTGGTTCAAAGTGTGTTCGTGCAAACATTGTCGGGGTCTGCCGTGGTACAATGGGACTTCTGCTTATGAACCTGTGTGCACAGCGTCTGCAAATCGGGGCTGTACAAAGTGACCTCATCTTTACCCAAAACTGTAAGCTGTCATCTGTGAGGCGCGAGCGGTGTTTGTTTTTACCATAATTCATGGTGGAGAATGGCTGCTCTTCTGAGTTTTGCTGTCTGTAGCCGTATGAATGGAAAACTACACAGATTAGCAGCGGCATAGGCACACATAAAATTTCTTCTGAAATTTTCGCTTTCTAGTTGTGTGGATGCTTTATGCATCCACACTATTGAGTTCCTGTTTCTCTTTATTCTTTATACTTTATTATTATTCTAGTTGCCACTTTTTGTACGTTTTTTGGCACTTAACTACTTTAACAATTTTCAGCCGATTTTCACCGTTCAAATTTTAAACTATTCTGCTATTTCTGCTAATGATGGCTATGACTTTTGGTATTTTATGCTATTATACTTTTTAAAATATTAAGCTTTTTTCCTTTAATTTGTCCCATTGAAATGAATGGAAAACTTCCAAAATTCTGCTAAAACTTGCTTGTTTTTGAAACTTAACTACTTTTTCATACTTTCGCCTAGAACAACCATTCAAATTTTAAAATGTTCACAAATTATTGGGCTATTCATGAATGATTCAGCTTTTTCATATCTGTTACCATTTTAATCTTATCCCTCTTTAAGTTTTGAGTTTCATTTTTGTGATTTTTCACAAAATACATGCGTTGTTATGGTTGCTATGCACTTGGCTTTCAGTGTGCCACTGAAGGTTTTGCAGTCTTCTCTTCATGTCCGAACAACTTCTTGCTACTTGCTCAATCTTCACTCCACTTCCACAAATTATACATCAAAACGTAGGTATTTTTGCTGGCTTTCAGAAAATGTTACTATCATTGTTGTGAGATTTATAGAATTTTGGCAAATCTCCTCAGACCAACACAAAGTCTGAAAACTCTCCATAGAAAGTCAATGGAGAGTTTGTTCAAAATCACTGCTTGATTTCTGCAATGAGAGGCATATTCGAATCGTCATATCTCCGTAACGAAGCGAAGTTAAAACATGAGGCTTGTCCCGGTATATCTTCAGACACTCCTGACGCTCACAATTCAAGAATTTTTTTCTTACCTATTACCGTTCTGAGATGAGTTAGACTTGTTTGAGGGTAGGAAATTCATCCTTCGCCCAGATTTCTTCAGATTTCAAACTCTGGAAATGAACCACTTTTTTCTCTCGTCATATCTTTTTTTTGGATTTCCACAGAGACCTGAAAATTTCCATGACTGTTCACCAAAGCCTGCTGTCTCTTACGGTGAAAGAATGATATCGATACTCCAAATAGATTTAGAGTTAGAAAGCGTTGTTTGAGGGCAAGTCAAGGCAGTTTTTGCTTCGCCTCTACTCAGTTATGGTGCATTAGAAGTCAAATATCTTTAATAATTCATATTTTAATGATAAATTGTTAATACTGTAAGATTCCCCCATCTCTTCTGAACAAAACGGTGTAAGAATGACTGTTCTAGCCCCTACGGTTAGGAAATTATAGCCATTTGTTTGAGAGGAATCCTCACTATGAGAAATAGACTGTAAAAATCCTGCCTCTCTCTGTTCTGAGTGTGTGTAAAAACGGCTGCACCTGTTTTGGCGGGAAAAAGTACACAGCCTCTCTGATTGGTGGATTCAAATTTAGCAGCTCCCAGGCTGCTTGACTGACCTAGAAACTTGATTTTCTCTCCCTGTGTGTGTGTGTGTGTGTGTGTGTGTGTGACAGAGAGAGAGAGAAAGAGGGCGAGAGAGAGTTTTTATGGGAGCATCTTATTGTATGATTTAAATTCAATATATTTAGACTGGTTGACTGAATTTGATCCTGTGTGTGTCTCTCTGTGCATGTGTGTTTCCATATGTGTCCATATTTGTGATTGTGTCACTGTTATACTTTTTTTTTGCTGATTTTTTTCATTTAACAATTACATTTGAGGGACCCTTAGCATGTTCAGGATTCTTTCAGCTGTCCATTTTGCTTTTCCAATTTTTCTATTTAAGTTATTACTATTGTGTTGAGTCATAGCATTTCTGCTGCTTTTCAGTATTTGTGCTAAATACAGCATTTCTGCAAAATCATACTATGTCTGCTATTTTATGAGATTTGTGCTAAATACAGCATTTCTGCAAGATCATACTATGTCTGCTATTTCATAAGATTTGTGCTAAATATAGTGTTTCTGCTATTTCTGCCAAATATAGTATTTTTGATTAATTAGGGTTTTTCTACCAAATCATAGTACAGTTTTACTGCTTTTTATAGGATTTTTAGAGGATATTTATATTGCTTAATATAGTATTTCTGCTTTTTATAGGATTTGTGCTTAATATAGTTTTTCTAAAAAATGTAGTATTTATGCTTAATCATACTATTTCTATATATTTCTGCCACGTCCCCAGGCAGCTAATCCTCTGTGAGGACTCATACATACAAATACATATCAGGGCCTGCACGGCTTCCCAGCCAGCCAATCATATCTGAGGTTATCTCAGCGACAGATGTACAAAGAGCAATGCAAATCACAGTCAAAGTACACGAAAGTACGCTGATTCACCCAGTACAAGAATTATGCTTCTAGTCCACCTAGTTTTTGAGTTACACGACGTTTTGTAACTGCAAAAAACAGCGTTTTTCGCCTCTCACCGCAATCTGATTCTGACTGCTCATCACCCTGTTTTCCAGGCGTTCGCTCTCTTTCCCAGTGGCGCAGTTGGTAATGACACAGGTCTGCAACCCAAAGGTCGTGGGTTCAATTACACCTTGGGCAACATGTGTTTTTTCCCTACAAATTAATACACTATCACAGACCACTAATTCATATTCATCATTTATTACAATTCTGCAACCTTTTATGATTTTAGCAGCTTTTGTAATATGGACCTCAGATTCTTGTTAACATTCCATGGCACAAATACTGTTCCCTTTACGCTCTGTGTGTGTGTGTGTGTGTGTGTGTGTGTGTGTGTGTGTGTGTGTTTGTGTGACAGAGAGAGAGAGCGAGAGAGAGCCTTTTGATGGGAGCATCTTATTATATCACTTAAATTCAATATATTTAGACTGGTTGACTGAATTTGGTCCTGTGTGTGTCTCTCTGTGCATGTGTGTTTCCATATGTGCCCATATTTGTGATTGTGTGACTGTTATACTTTTTTTTGCTGATTTTTTTTTCAATTAACAATTAGATTTGAGGGACCCTTAGCATGTTCAGGATTTTTCCAGCTGTCCATTTTGCTTTTCCAATTTTTCTATAAGTTATTACTGTTGTGCTAAGTCATAGCATTTCTGCTGCTTTTCAGTATTTGTGCTAAATACAGCATTTCTGCTAAATCATACTATTTCTGCTATTTTATGAGATTTGTGCCAAATACAGCATTTCTGCTAAATCATACTATTTCTGCTATTTCATAAGATTTGTACTAAATATAGTGTTTCTGCCAAATATAGTATTTCTGCTTAATTATAGTATTTCTGCCATTTTATAGTATTTGTGCTAAAACATAGTATTTCTACTAAATGTAGTATTTATGCTTAATCATACTATTTGTATATATTTCTGCCAGGTGCCCAGGCGGCTAATCCTCTGTGAGGACTGATACATATAAAATTTACATATCAGGGCCTGCACGGCTTCCCAGCCAGCCAATCATATCTGAGGTCTGCCCTTTCTTCTCTCGTCATATCTCAGCGACAGATGTACAAAGAGCAATGCAAATCACAGTCAAAGTACACGAAAGTACGCTGATTCACCCAGTACAAGAATTATGCTTCTAGTCCACCTAGTTTTTGAGTTACACGACGTTTTGTAACTCCAAAAAACAGCGTTTTTCGCCTCTCACCGCAATCTAATTCTGACTGCTCATCACCCTGTTTTCCAGGCGTTCGCTCTCTTTCCCAGTGGCGCAGTTGGTAATGACACAGGTCTGCAACCCAAAGGTCGTGGGTTCAATTACACCTTGGGCAACATGTTTTTTTCCCTACAAATTAATACACTATCACAGACCACTAATTCATATTGATCATTTATTACAATTCTGCAAACTTTTATGATTTTAGCAGCTTTTCTAATATGGACCTCAGATTCTTGTTAACACTCCATGGCACAAATACTGTTCCCTTTAGGCTCTGTGTATGTGTGTGTGTGTATCAATATTTCTCCCATTTTAAAGTATTACTCCTCCATAATTGTATTTCTGTTAAATCAAAGTACTTTTACTACATCTTAGTACTTCTGCTCAATCATAGTATTTCTGCTAAATCATAGTATTTTGCCAAATTATGGTTTTTGTGCCAAATCATAACATTTGTTTTATGTTACAGTATTACTACTAAGTGGAGGAATTTCTGTCATGTTACAGTATATGTGCTGATTATAGTATTTCTGCTAAATCATAGTATTTCTGCTATATTACATTTTTCTTTCTAAATATAGCATTTCTGCTATATAATTGTATTACTGCTTTGTTATAATATTTGTGCTAAACCAGAGTATTTCTGCTGAAACATAGTATTTCTGCCGATTGATAGTATTTCTGTCAAATTACAATATTTGTGCTAAAACATAGTATTTTTTTTTAAATTTCAATATTAATAGTAAATTACAGTATCTCTGGTAAATCGCAGCATTTCTGCAATGTTGTACTGTTTTTCTAAATCATAGTATTTCTGTAATGTTTAAGAATGTTTGGCTAAATATATTCTTTCTGTTATCTTATACTATTTCTCCTAAATTCTTGTATTTTTGAGAAGTTATCGTGTTTCTGGTTAGTTACAATATTTCTGCTAAGTTCTGCTATGCTATTGTATTTCTGCCAAGTATTATGTTTCCTCTAAGATATTGCAGTTCTGCTAAGTCACTACATTTTAGCAAAGTTCCTTTGCTTCTGCAAAGTTTTTACAATTTCTGCAACTTTTCAGCTTTTTCAGCTAGTTTCAGCAGACAGCTTCAGCGTTCCAGCATCCACACTGCATTTTCGCAGGAAATGCAAATTTTTCTAGTTATTATTATTCTCCATCTTCCGCCTAAATTTCGGCACGTATCACGCCCCGCAGTTTTGAGAAAAGCTTCATATATGTTACCTCATTTTGTGCGGCTGGATCTGGAATGGTGTGCTATGACTTTTGGTGTTTATGACTATTATAGTTTTTTAAATATTAATATTTTAGTGAAAATTTTCCCGCGCTCCTCTGCCAAACAGTTTTGACAATAGGGGTACATATGTTACATCATTTTGTGCAGCTGGAGCTGGGCTAGTATGGTGTGACTTTTGGTGTTTATAACTTTTATAGTTTTTGAAATATTTAGATTTTAGTGCAAATTTAGGCCAATTTCTAGGCTCCTGAGAAAGATTCTGCTTTTGGCACCATAGAAACAGACTTCATTTGTGGTGTGTTGGCTCTCTCTAGTGGTATACCGGGAGTAGTACGGCCTAAAGGGTGCCATGCTTGGTGAAAACTACATATCCCACAATTCATAGCATGCCTCTACCGAGTCAAACAATGGCGGACACCACTTCGTTTTATATGTCTTTTATTCGTGTTTCTAGGTCACAAAATACACTTTTAAGATATTTTCAGGCGAGAATGTAGGTGTGTAAACTTCAAATATCTGCTCGTTTTATCAAGACATCCCATATTAGCGACAATTCTCTTAAGTGTTGCTGATAGCCGGCTAGCTAGCTAGCTAGCTTAGCTAGCTAGCGCCCCTTCGTGAAAAACCACCCAGGCTTGGCTGATAGTGAGGTGGCTAAAATTTGTTTAATCGCCCGATCGCTCGGCAAGGGTCTGTGTCTTAGCTGGACTTATTTTTCGTTTATATGGGCCGATAATGCTGGTCGATGTGGAAAAAATAACTGAGTTGTTTGGTGGTGGAGCTACAACAGAGGGCAGCTATCCACCGGTGTGTGACAGAAAGGACATGCCGCGAACGAGACATACAAGGCGGTGAGGCTACCACCGATCGTCCGGTGTTTGCTAACGCGGAGGTCAATCGTGGATCAGGGAAAGCGAAGGCAGGAGCGTGAGGTGAACTGAATTTCAGGTAAGAAGTTATGACCTGCACTCTATTTGGGTCAGATATAAACCGAGTTTAGGTGTAGTTTATTTAGCAACAGTTCTCTTACGTGTTGCTGATAGCCGGCTGGCTAGCTAGCTAGCGCCGCTAGCTTAGCTAGCTAGCGCGGCTAGCGACCCTTTGTGAAAAACCACCCAGGCTTGGCTGATAGTGAGGTGGCTAAAATTTGTTTAATCGCCCGATCGCTCGGCAAGGGTCTGTGTCTTAGCTGGACTTATTTTTCGTTTATATGGGCCGATGATGCTGGTCTATGTGGAAAAAATAACTGAGTTGTTTGGTGGTGGAGCTACAACAGAGGGCAGCTATCCACCGGTGTGTGACAGAAAGGACATGCCGCGAACGAGACATACAAGGCGGTGAGGCTAACGCGGAGGTCAATCGTGGATCAGGGAAAGCGAGGGCAGGAGCGTGAGGTGAACTGAATTTCAGGTAAGAAGTTATGACCTGCACTGTATTTGGGTCAGATATAAACCGAGTTTAGGTGTAGTTTATTGTCGTTGTGCTGACTTTTTCAATCACTTACAATAACTCGTACTGCATGCTAGCTAGCACTACGGAGTTTGTATACAGCTGTGTGCGCGCTAAGTTACCGATGTTACCGATGTTGAACTTTATGACAGCCTCCCCTGTCATTCTCTCGCCTGTTGAAACTTCAGTCATGAAACTGATCAATGATCGGCTTTTCTCTCTTGTTTGTTTATCGCGCTAAACAACAGCAGCACGTTTAAGCTTGATCAGCTGTTGTTAGAATTCTTTTGATTTTAATTTCTAGTATCAGCTGATGTTTGGTGGAGCATGAAGATGAAATCAGGAGATGTCCTTACTGAATCATCAGAGCTGAACTGGTGATGGAGAAACAGGTTTACCCTTAGGTGACATGAATGAGTTGAAGGGAAGTTATGAACTGTTTCTGACAGACAAATATACACCAAGCTCCTTTTTTTGTGTAGCTGACAGCTGGTAACTGTGCAGAGGCGGATCTAGCAAAGCTTTTGCCAGGGGGCCAGCTAGGGCATTAACAGAGAAAGGTGGACACAAAGATATACTTTTCTTTCTTACTCTCATATAAAATATTTAGCTTTTATTAAATAGTTATCTGAATCTTACAACCACAGTTTGTATAATAATACACAAGATTGGCTGTAGACCATTGTTCATCATTCAGAACACTGTGTAAAAATAACAAAAAACAAAAAGTGAATGCAAAAGTGCATAAATATTTATTTTACGTGTTTGATGTGTGTGGCGGGGCGTGGTCTGCAGTGCCGCTGCAGGGGAGGTGGACCCACCTGAGCGGCACCTGCAATCACGCCTCTCGGGCGTAGTCTGTGCTCTCTCGGCTGTTTTTGGGTGTGTGTCGGGCTGTGAGTTGAAAAGCTACAGCCGGCTGTTTGGGTACACCAACCATGTGTGAAAAGTGGTCCATAACGTAATGCTTCAAAGCGTGTTCATGCAAACATTGTCGGATCTGCCGTGGTACAATGGGACTTCTGCTCATGAACCTGTGTGCACAGCGTCTGCAAATCGGCGCTGTACGAAGTAACTTCATCTTTACACAAAACTGTAAGCTGTTATCTGTGAAGCGTGAGCGGTGTTTGTTTTTACTATAGTTCATGGTGGAGAATGGCTGCTCTTCTGAGTTTTGCTCTCTGTAGCTGTATGAATGGCAAACTACACTGAATAGCAGCGGCATAGGCACACATAAAATTTCTTCTGAAATTTTCGCTTTCTAGTTATTGTTATTATTCTCCAGTTTCCGCCTGAAATTTTGCAGCGAAACTCGCCCCGCAGTTTTGAGACAAGCTTCATATATGTTACCTCATTTTGTGCGGCTGGATCAGGAATGGTGTGCTATGACTTTTGGTGTTTATGACTATTATAGTTTTTAAAATATTAATATTTTAGTGAAAATTTTCCCGCGCTTCTCTGCCAAACAGTTTTGAAAATAGGGTTACATATGTTAGATCATTTTGTGCGGCTGGAGCTGGACTAGTATGGTATACACTTTTGGTGTTTATGACTTTTATAGTTTTGAAATATTTAGATTTTAGTGAAAATTTAGGCCAATTTCCATAGAAACAGACTTTATTTGTGGTGTGTTGGCTCTCTCTAGTGGTATACCGGGAGTAGTACGGCTGAAAATCTGTATGCTTGTTAGAAAACTCCATATCCCATAATTCATAGCACCCCTCTGCCGAGTTAAACAATGGCGGACACCACTTCGTTTTAAACGTCTTTTATTCGTGTTTCTAGGTCACAAAATAAACTTTTAAGATATTTTCAGGCGAGAATGTAGGTGTGTAAACTTCAAATATCTGCTCGTTTTATCAAGACATCCCATGTCTTGATAGCCGGCTAGCTAGCTAGCGCCGCTAGCGACCCTTCGTGAAAAAGAACCCGGACTTGTCTTGCAGTGAGGCGCCTGAAACGTTTCACCACCCGATCGCTCGCCAACAGTCTGTCTTAGCTGGACTTATTTTTCGTTTATATGGGCCGATGATGCTGGTCGATGTGGAAAAAATAACTGAGTTGTTAGATGGTGGAGCTACAACCGAGGGCAGCAGTGTGTGACAGAAAGGACATGCCGCGAACGAGACAAAGGAGGCGGCGAGGCGACCGCCGATCGACCGGTGGTTGCTAACAGGCAGGAGCGTGAGTTGAACTGAATTTCAGGTAAGAAGTTATGAACTGCACTCTATTTGGGTCAGATCCCACATTCAGAGAAAATATTACGATTTATTCTGTCTTTATGAAGCCTCCCCTGTCATTCTCTGGCCTGTTGCAACTTCAATCATGAAACTGATCAACGATCGGCTTTTCGCTCTTGTTTATCGCGCTAAACACAGCAGCACGTTTAAGCTTGATCAGCTGTTGTTAGAATTCATTTGATTTTAATTTCTAGTATCAGCTGATGTTTGCCTGGGCACAGCTGTAGAAGCGGCTGGTCCAAACCAGGAGATGTCCTTACTGAATCATCAGAGCTGAACTGGTGATGGAGAAACAGGTTTACCCTTTAGGTGACATGAATGAGTTGAAGGGAAGTTATTAACTGTTTCTGAGAGACAAATAAACACCAAGCTCCTGTTTTTGTGTAGCTGACAGCTGGTAACTGTGCAGGGGCGGATCTAGCAAAGCTTTTGCCAGGGGGCCAGGTAGGGCATTAACAGGGAAAGGGGGACACAAAGATATACTTTTCTTTTTTACTCTCATATAAAATATTTAGCTTTTTATTAAATAGTTATCTGCATCTTACAACCACAGTTTGTATAATAATACACAAGATTGGCTGTAGACCATTGTTAATCATTCAGAACACTGTGTAAAAATAACAAAAAACAAAAAGTGAATGCACAGCCGGCTGTGTGGGTAAACCAACTATGTGTGAAAAGTGGTCCATAATGTAATGCTTCAAAGCGTGTTCATGCAAAAATTGTCGGGTCTGCCGTGGTATAATGGGACTTCTGCTCATGAACCTGTGTGCACAACGTCTGCAAATTGGCGCTGTACGAAGTCACTTCATCTTTACACAAAACTGTAAGCTGTCATCTGTGAAGCGTGAGCGGTGTTTGTTTTTACCATAGTTCATGGTGGAGAATGGCTGCTCTTCTGAGTTTTGCTGTCTGTAGCCGTATGAATGGCAAACTACAGTGATTAGCAGCGGCATAGGCACACTTAAAATTTCTTCTGAAATTTTCACTTTCTAGTTATTATGTGTGCCTATGCCAAGAGGCACACATATTACTATTCCTCGGATTTATTATTATGTGTGCCTATGCCAAGAGGCACACATATTACTATTCGTCGGATTTATTATTATTATGTGTGCCTATGCCAAGAGGCACACATATTACTATTCGTCGGATTTATCATTCTTATTATTATTATGTGTGCCTATGCCAAGAGGCACACATATTACTATTCCTCGGATTTATTATTCTTCTTATTATCATTATGTGTGCCTATGCCAAGAGGCACACATATTACTATTCCTCGGATTTATTATTATTATTATTATGTGTGCGTATGACAAGAGGCACACATATTACTATTCGTCGGATTTATTATTATTATTATTATTATTATTCTCCAGTTTCCGCCTGAAATTTTGCAGCGAATCTCGCCTCGCAGTTTTGAGACAAGTTTCATATATGTTACCTCATTTTGTGCGGCCGGATCTGGAATGGTGTGCTATGACTTTTGGTGTTTATGAATTTTATAGTTTTTTAAATATTAATATTTTAGTGAAAATTTTCCCGCGCTCCTCTGCCAAACAGTTTTGACATTAGGGTTACATATGTTAGATCATTTTGTGCGGCTGGAGCTGGACTATTATGTTATGACTTTTGGTGTTTATAACTTTTATAGTTTTTTAAATATTAATATTTTAGTGCAAATTTAGGCCAATTCATCTTTTGGCGCCAAATAAACAGACTTCATTTGTGGTGTCTTGGCTCTCTCTAGTGGTATGCCGGGAGTGGTACAGCCTGTGTACCCTTATTTGGATTACCGTAATGATGACAATTTCAACGGTGCGCACAGCGTCGCTGCTTTCAGGAGCCCTTGGAATTTTTAAGGTTGCGCAAATCATTCAAAAGTTACGGTAATGCTTGGTGGAAAACTCAATATCCCACAATTCATAGCACGCCTCTACAGAGTGAACAATGGCGGCCACCACTTCGTTTATATGTCTTTTATTCGTGTTTCTAGGTCACAAAATAAGCTTTTAAGATATTTTCAGGCGAGAATGTAGGTGTGTAAACTTCAAATATCTGCTTGTTTTATCAAGACATCCCATATTTAGCGACAGTGCTCTGACTACGTCGGTCCTGCCTGACAGCTAGCCGGCTACCTAGCTGGCTACCTAGCTAGCTGCCGCACTTGGCTGCAAATGGATAGCGAGGGGACTCTCTCTGTCGTTTCACCTCCCTGGTCTCTCGCAAATGCTCGCATAGAATCGGAGTTACAGCTGGATGTGGAAAAAATAACTGAGTTGTTTGGTGGTGGAGCTACAACAGAGGGCAGCTACCCACCGGTGTGTGACAGAAAGGACATGCCGCCAACGAGACATATGAGGCCGGGCAGGCGATTGCTAACGCGGTGGTCAATCATGGATCAGGGAAAGCGAAGGCAGGAGCGTGAGGTGGACTGAATTTCAGGTAAGAAGTTATGAACTGCACTCTATTTGGGTCAGATATAAACAGAGTTTAGGTGTAGTTTATTTTCGTTGTGCTGACTTTTTACAATCGTACTGCGTGCTAGCTAGCACGAGGGGAGTTTATATACAGCTGTGTGCGCGCTAAGTTACTGACGTTGGACTTTATTTTATTCATAATGGTTAGTTCGTAGAGTTGCCGTACAAACGGAATCGTGCCACATTCAGAGAAAATATTACGATTTATTCTGTCGTTACGAAGCCTCCCCTGTCATTCTCTCGCCTGTTGAAACTTCAGTCATGAAACTGATCAATGATCGGCTTTTCTCTCTTGTTTGTTTATCGCGCTAAACAACAGCAGCACGTTTAAGCTTGATCAGCTGTTGTTAGAATTCATTTGCTTTTAATTTCTAGTATCAGCTGATGTTTGCTGCAGCCACAGCTGTAAAAACGGCTGTTCCAAACCAGATATCCTTACTGAATCATCAGAGCTGAACAGGTGATGGAGAAACAGGTTTACCCTTAGGTGACATGAATGAGTTGAAGGGAAGTTATGAACTGTTTCTGAGAGACAAACACCAAGCTCATTTTTTTGTGTAGCTGACAGCTGGTAACTGTGCAGGGGCGGATCTAGCAAAGCTTTTGCCAGGGGGCCAGGTAGGGCATTAACAGAGAAAGGTGGACACAAAGATATACTTTTCTTTCTTACTCTCATACAGGGAGTGCAGAATTATTAGGCAAGTTGTATTTTTGAGGAATAATTTTATTATTGAACAACAACCATGTTCTCAATGAACCCAAAAAACTCATTAATATCAAAGCTGAATGTTTTTGGAAGTAGTTTATAGTTTTAGCTATTTTAGGGGGATATCTGTGTGTGCAGGTGACACTTACTGTGCATAATTATTAGGCAACTTAACAAAAAACAAATATATACCCATTTCAATTATTTATTTTTACCAGTGAAACCAATATAACATCTCCACATTCACAAATATACATTTCTGACATTCAAAAACAAAACAAAAACAAATCGGCGACCAATATAACCACCTTTCTTTGCAAGGACGCTCAAAAGCCTGCCATCCATGGATTCTGTCAGTGTTTTGATCTGTTCACCATCAACATTGCGTGCAGCAGCAACCACAGCCTCCCAGACACTGTTCAGAGAGGTGTACTGTTTTCCCTCCTTGTAAATCTCACATTTGATGATGGACCACAGGTTCTCAATGGGGTTCAGATCAGGTGAACAAGGAGGCCATGTCATTAGTTTTTCCTTCTTTTATACCCTTTCTTGCCAGCCACGCTGTGGAGTACTTGGACGCGTGTGATGGAGCATTGTCCTGCATGAAAATCATGTTTTTCTTGAAGGATGCAGACTTCTTCCTGTACCACTGCTTGAAGAAGGTGTCTTCCAGAAACTGGCAGTAGGACTGGGAGTTGAGCTTGACTCCATCCTCAACCCGAAAAGGCCCCACAAGCTCATCTTTGATGATACCAGCCCAAACCAGTACTCCACCTCCACCTTGCTGGCGTCTGAGTGGGACTGGAGCTCTCTGCCCTTTACCAATCCAGCCACGGGCCCATCCATCTGGCCCATCAAGACTCACTCTCATTTCATCAGTCCATAAAACCTTAGAAAAATCAGTCTTGAGATATTTCTTGGCCCAGTCTTGACGTTTCAGCTTGTGTGTCTTGTTCAGTGGTGGTCATCTTTCAGCCTTTCTTACCTTGGCCGTGTCTCTGAGTATTGCACACCTTGTGCTTTTGGGCACTCCAGTGATGTTGCAGCTCTGAAATATGGCCAAACTGGTGGCAAGTGGCATCTTGGCAGCTGCACGCTTGACTTTTCTCAGTTCATGGGCAGTTATTTTGCGCCTTGGTTTTTCCACACGCTTCTTGCGACCCTGTTGACTATTTTGAATGAAACGCTTGATTGTTCGATGGTCACGCTTCAGAAGCTTTGCAATTTAAGACTGCTGCATCCCTCTGCAAGATATCTCACTATTTTTGACTTTTCTGAGCCTGTCAAGTCCTTCTTTTGACCCATTTTGCCAAAGGAAAGGAGGTTGCCTAATAATTATGCACACCTGATATAGGGTGTTGATGTCATTAGACCACACCCCTTCTCATTACAGAGATGCACATCACCTAATATGCTTAATTGGTAGTAGGCTTTCGAGCCTATACAGCTTGGAGTAAGACAACATGCATGAAGAGGATGATGTGGACAAAATACTCATTTGCCTAATAATTCTGCACTCCCTGTAAACACCAAGCTCCTTTTTTTGTGTAGCTGACAGCTGGTAACTGTGCAGGGGCGGATCTAGCAAAGCTTTTGCCAGGGGGCCAGGTAGGGCATTAACAGAGAAAGGTGGACACAAAGATATACTTTTCTTTCTTACTCTCATATAAAATATTTAGCTTTTATTAAATAGTTATCTGAATCTTACAACCAAAGTTTGTATAATAATACACAAGATTGGCTGTAGACCATTGTTCATCATTCAGAACACTGTGTAAAAATAACAAAAAACAAAAAGTGAATGCAAAAGTGCATAAATATTTATTTTACGTGTTTGATGTGTGTGGCGGGGCGTGGTCTGCAGTGCCGCTGCAGGGGAGGTGGACCCACCTGAGCGGCACCTGCAATCACGCCTCTCGGGCGTAGTCTGTGCTCTCTCGGCTGTTTTTGGGTGTGTGTCGGGCTGTGAGTTGAAAAGCTACAGCCGGCTGTTTGGGTACACCAACCATGTGTGAAAAGTGGTCCATAACGTAATGCTTCAAAGCGTGTTCATGCAAACATTGTCGGATCTGCCGTGGTACAATGGGACTTCTGCTCATGAACCTGTTGCCAGCGTCTGCAAATCGGGGCTGTACGAATACTTCATCTTTCACCAAACTGTAAGCTGTTATCTGTGATCGTGGCGGTGTTGTTTTACATGTTCATGGTGGAGAATGGCGGCTCTTCTGAGTTTTGCTCTCTGTAGCTGTATGAATGGCAACTACACTGATAGCAGCGGCTAGGCACATAAATTTCTTCTGAAATTTTCGCTTTCTAGTTATTATGTGTGCCTATGCCAAGAGGCACACATATTACTATTCCTCGGATTTATTATTCTATTATTGTGTGGATGCCCTAAAGGGCTTCCACACAATTGTTTTCCTGTTTCTCTTATTCTTTATTATTCTTGGGGTTTCCGTACACTTTTTGCCGCTTAACTACTGCCTCAGTTTTCAGCCGATTTTCTCAGTTCAAACTTTAAAAAATTCTGCTCTTTCTGCTAATGTGTACTATGACTTTTGGTGCTCATAACTTCTATACTTTTTGAGATATTGAATTTTTTTTGCAATATTTTTTGCCCATTTTTGCACATTATCAGTGGGGTCACTAGTTTTCCTTGCCCGGTTGAGCCGTGTTTTAGCTCAGTGAGATGAGCAGCCGTTCTCAGACTGGGAGGCCCGGGTTCAAATCCCGCTTATGGCAACATTTCTTTCAGTTAACAGTTAAACTTTTTTAACTCTTTTCAACACAAATTTCAGCTTTTCCACCCCTTTTCAGCAAAATTTTCAGTTTTTTCACCACTTTTCAGCACAAATCCCAGCTTTTTCAGCTGTTTTCAGCAAAAAAAACTCTTTTCAGCAGAATTTTTAAAAGAGTTCTGCAGAACTCTTTTCAGCAGAAATTCTGCTGATTGAACTCTTTTCAGCAGAAATTTCAGAATTTTACCTCTTATCAGCACAAATCTCAGCTGTTTTCAGAAAAAACTCTTTTGAGCAGAAATTCTGCTGATTCATCTCTTTCAGCGCAACTTTCTGCTTCTTTACCTCTTTTGAGCATAATTCTGCTGATTCATCTCTTTTCAGCGCAACTTATTGCTCTTTTACCTCTTTTCTGCAGAAATTCTGCTGATTCACCTCTTTTCTGCAAAATTTTCAGCCTTTTCACTTCTTCTCAGCACAATTCTCAGCAGCTTCTGCTCATTTAGCAAAATTGCCCCTTTCTCCATCTCTTGTTTTTGTGAGAATGAGTTTGGTTCAGTGAGATGAGCAGCTGCCTTGAGACCAGAACGGCCAGGTTCAAATCCCGGTCATGGCAAAACCTGTTTTCAGTTTTCTCTTTTGTTCTACCTCTTTTCTGCAGATATTCTGCTGATTTATCTCTTTTCTGCAAACTTTTCAGCCTTTTTGCCTCTTCTCAGCACAAAAAATGAGCAGCTTCTGCTCATTTTAGCAGAATTGTCAGTCTCTCCTCCTCTTTTTTGAGAGAATGAGTTTAGCTCAGTAAGATGAGTAGCTTCCTTGAGTCCAAGAGGGCCAGGTTCGAATCCTGCTCAGCGCACAACTTTTTTTTTCACCACCATACAACTTTTTGCAACTTTTCATCTTTTTCAGCTTTCAGCAGACAGCTTCAGCGTTAAGGCATCCACACAGCATTTTCGCAGGAAATGCAAACTTTTTCTAGTTATGTGTGCCTATGACAAGAGGCACACATATTACTATTCGTCGGATTTATTATTTTATTATTATTATTCTCCAGTTTCCGCCTGAAATTTTGCAGCGAATCTCGCCTCGCAGTTTTGAGACAAGCTTCATATATGTTACCTCATTTTGTGCGGCCGGATCTGGAATGGTGTGCTATGACTTTTGGTGTTTATGAATTTTATAGTTTTTTAAATATTAATATTTTAGTGAAAATTTCCCGCGCTCCTCTGCCAAACAGTTTTGACATTAGGGTTACATATGTTAGATCATTTTGTGCGGCTGGAGCTGGACTATTATGTTATGACTTTTGGTGTTTATAACTTTTATAGTTTTTAAATATTAATATTTTAGTGCAAATTTAGGCCAATTCATCTTTTGGCGCCAAATAAACAGACTTCATTTGTGGTGTCTTGGCTCTCTCTAGTGGTATGCCGGGAGTGGTACAGCCTGTGTACCCTTATTTGGATTACCGTAATGATGACAATTTCAACGGTGGGCACAGCGTCGCTGCTTTCAGGAGCCCTTGGAATTTTAAGGTTGCGCAAATCATTCAAAAGTTACGGTAATGCTTGGTGGAAAACTCAATATCCCACAATTCATAGCACGCCTCTACAGAGTGAACAATGGCGGCCACCACTTCGTTTTATATGTCTTTTATTCGTGTTTCTAGGTCACAAAATAAGCTTTTAAGATATTTTCAGGCGAGAATGTAGGTGTGTAAACTTCAAATATCTGCTTGTTTTATCAAGACATCCCATATTTAGCGACAGTGCTCTGACTACGTCGGTCCTGCCTGACAGCTAGCCGGCTACCTAGCTGGCTACCTAGCTAGCTGCCGCACTTGGCTGCAAATGGATAGCGAGGGGACTCTCTCTGTCGTTTCACCTCCCTGGTCTCTCGCAAATGCTCGCATAGAATCGGAGTTACAGCTGGATGTGGAAAAATAACTGAGTTGTTTGGTGGTGGAGCTACAACAGAGGGCAGCTACCCACCGGTGTGTGACAGAAAGGACATGCCGCCAACGAGACATACGAGGCCGGGCAGGCGATTGCTAACGCGGTGGTCAATCATGGATCAGGGAAAGCGAAGGCAGGAGCGTGAGGTGAACTGAATTTCAGGTAAGAAGTTATGAACTGCACTCTATTTGGGTCAGATATAAACAGAGTTTAGGTGTAGTTTATTTTCGTTGTGCTGACTTTTACAATCGTACTGCGTGCTAGCTAGCACGAGGGAGTTTATATACAGCTGTGTGCGCGCTAAGTTACTGACGTTGGACTTTATTTTATTCATAATGGTTAGTTCGTAGAGTTGCCGTACAAACGGAATCGTGCCACATTCAGAGAAAATATTACGATTTATTCTGTCGTTACGAAGCCTCCCCTGTCATTCTCTCGCCTGTTGAAACTTCAGTCATGAAACTGATCAATGATCGGCTTTTCTCTCTTGTTTGTTTATCGCGCTAAACAACAGCAGCACGTTTAAGCTTGATCAGCTGTTGTTAGAATCATGGATCAGGGAAAGCGAAGGCAGGAGCGTGAGGTGAACTGAATTTCAGGTAGGAAGTTATGACTGCACTCTATTTGGGTCAGATATAAACAGAGTTTAGGTGTAGTTTATTTTGTTGTGCTGACTTTTTACAATCGTACTGCGTGCTAGCTAGCACGACGGGAGTTTATATACAGCTGTGTGCGCGCTAAGTTACTGACGTTGGACTTTATTTTATTCATAATGGTTAGTTCGTAGAGTTGCCGTACAAACGGAATCGTGCCACATTCAGAGAAAATATTACGATTTATTCTGTCGTTACGAAGCCTCCCCTGTCATTCTCTCGCCTGTTGAAACTTCAGTCATGAAACTGATCAATGATCGGCTTTTCGCTCTTGTTTGTTTATCGCGCTAAACAACAGCAGCACGTTTAAGCTTGATCAGCTGTTGTTAGAATTCATTTGCTTTTAATTTCTAGTATCAGCTGATGTTTGCTGCAGCCACAGCTGTAAAAACGGCTGTTCCAAACCAGATATCCTTACTGAATCATCAGAGCTGAACAGGTGATGGAGAAACAGGTTTACCCTTAGGTGACATGAATGAGTTGAAGGGAAGTTATGAACTGTTTCTGAGAGACAAACACCAAGCTCATTTTTTTGTGTAGCTGACAGCTGGTAACTGTGCAGGGGCGGATCTAGCAAAGCTTTTGCAGGGGGCCAGGTAGGGCATTAACAGAGAAAGGTGACACAAAGATATACTTTTCTTTCTTACTCTCATACAGGGAGTGCAGAATTATTAGGCAAGTTGTATTTTGAGGAATAATTTTATTATTGAACAACAACCATGTTCTCAATGAACCCAAAAACTCATTAATATCAAAGCTGAATGTTTTTGGAAGTAGTTTATAGTTTTAGCTATTTTAGGGGGATATCTGTGTGTGCAGGTGACATTCCTGTGCATAATTATTAGGCAACTTAACAAAAAACAATATATACCCATTTCAATTATTTATTTTACCAGTGAAACCAATATAACATCTCCACATTCACAAATATACATTTCTGACATTCAAAAACAAAACAAAAACAAATCGGCGACCAATATAACCACCTTCTTTGCAAGGACGCTCAAAAGCCTGCCATCCATGGATTCTGTCAGTGTTTTGATCTGTTCACCATCAACATTGCATGCAGCAGCAACCACAGCCTCCCAGACACTGTTCAGAGAGGTGTACTGTTTTCCCTCCTTGTAAATCTCACATTTGATGATGGACCACAGGTTCTCAATGGGGTTCAGATCAGGTGAACAAGGAGGCCATGTCATTAGTTTTTCTTCTTTTATACCCTTTCTTGCCAGCCACGCTGTGGAGTACTTGGACGCGTGTGATGGAGCATTGTCCTGCATGAAAATCATGTTTTCTTGAAGGATGCAGACTTCTTCCTGTACCACTGCTTGAAGAAGGTGTCTTCCAGAAACTGGCAGTAGGACTGTGAGTTGAGCTTGACTCCATCCTCAACCCGAAAAGGCCCCACAAGCTCATCTTTGATGATACCAGCCCAAACCAGTACTCCACCTCCACCTTGCTGGCGTCTGAGTCTGATGGAGCTCTCTGCCCTTTACCAATCCAGCCACGGGCCCATCCATCTGGCCCATCAAGACTCACTCTCATTTCATCAGTCCATAAAACCTTAGAAAAATCAGTCTTGAGATATTCTTGGCCAGTCTTGACGTTTCAGCTTGTGTGTCTTGTTCAGGTGGTGGTCGTCTTCAGCCTTTCTTACCTTGGCCGTGTCTCTGAGTATTGCACACCTTGTGCTTTTGGCACTCCAGTGATGTTGCAGCTCTGAAATATGGCCAAACTGGTGGCAAGTGGCATCTTGGCAGCTGCACGCTTGACTTTTCTCAGTTCATGGGCAGTTATTTTGCGCCTTGGTTTTTCCACACGCTTCTTGCGACCCTGTTGACTATTTTGAATGAAACGCTTGATTGTTCGATGATCACGCTTCAGAAGCTTTGCAATTTTAAGACTGCTGCATCCCTCTGCAAGATATCTCACTATTTTTGATTTTCTGAGCCTGTCAAGTCCTTCTTTTGACCCATTTTGCCAAAGGAAAGGAGTTGCCTAATAATTATGCACACCTGATATAGGGTGTTGATGTCATTAGACCACACCCCTTCTCATTACAGAGATGCACATCACCTAATATGCTTAATTGGTAGTAGGCTTTCGAGCCTATACAGCTTGGAGTAAGACAACATGCATGAAGAGGATGATGTGGACAAAATACTCATTTGCCTAATAATTCTGCACTCCCTGTAAACACCAAGCTCCTTTTTTTGTGTAGCTGACAGCTGGTAACTGTGCAGGGGCGGATCTAGCAAAGCTTTTGCCAGGGGGCCAGGTAGGGCATTAACAGAGAAAGGTGGACATAAAGATATACTTTTTCTTTCTTACTCTCATATAAAATATTTAGCTTTTATTAAATAGTTATCTGAATCTCACAACCAAAGTTTGTATAATAATACACAAGATTGGCTGTAGACCATTGTTCATAATTCAGAACACTGTGTAAATAACAAAACAAAAAGTGAATGCATGTGTGAAAGTGGTCTATAAGTAATGCTTCAAAGCGTGTTCATGCAAACATTGTCGGGTCTGCGTGGTACAATGGGACTTCTGCTCATGAACCTGTGTGCACAGCGTCTGCAAATCGGCGCTGTACGAAGTAACTTCATCTTTACACAAAACTGTAAGCTGTCATCTGTGAAGCGTGAGCGGTGTTTGTTTTTACCATAGTTCATGGTGGAGAATGGCTGCTCTTCTGAGTTTTGCTGTCTGTAGCCGTATGAATGGCAACTACAGTGATTAGCAGCGGCATAGGCACACATAAAATTTCTTCTGAAAT